>NW_010419147.1:61144-68665 GCF_000710305.1 Buceros rhinoceros silvestris
GCTGAGAGAATTTTACTATTAAAATTTAGAGAAACCATTGTTTCACCAGCAGATGGAGATGGCAATTCAGAACTCTGCCTACTTTAGAATAATGGTATTTCATATTTTGAGGAGTACCAAAGCATTCATCAGACAGACAGCCGAGTAATTTTTAGTGCATTTGAATGTCTCAGTATGCAGATAAATAAACTGGCAAAAGATCATTTTACAGTATTCTCTGTACAACTCTTGAACTAGATGGCAAAGGAAATGTTGAAGAAAATGATGCTACTTTACACCTAAAAACTATCAAGTAGAAGGATCTGAACAAATTTTTTGAGTGATTAAAGAAAAGGGGGGTTTGGTTTTAATTTTTAAAGTCTGCAGACAGACATACCCATCCTGTTACCTTCCCGATCTTTTTGCTTGTCATCTCTCTCATCAGGATTGTCATCTCCATCATCATCATCTTCATCATCACTATATTGACCAAGTGCATTGACCAGCTCAACAAATATTTCATCATTGATAAATCCACATTCTGAAATTTAGCAAAATTGGGAGTGAACAGAAAAGCACAGGGCATATACAAAATATTTCTAATCCTCCCTACACTTAAATTATTAAATTATTGCAAATGCTGTAATTTATGAAAAACAGTTTTGTATTTTTCCCTCTTAGTTTCAATGTCTGAACTGAGAGAAGTTAAAAATACTCAGTATTTATTTCTTAGACTGACAACTGGGAAGGGGAGAAGGAAACTTGCTGAAATTTATCTTTTCCTGACTCCCTGTGTTTCATACCAGTAGATATAAATAAATCTCTCTTCCTTGGAAGATAAAAAAATTACTTACTAGCTAGACTATTTAAGAGATTTTATACCAGAATCCCAATTCCAATATGATTGGGTTAAGCCCGCCTGGAAACACAAGCAAACATCTTATGGACAGCCAGGGAATCTCCAGAGAGATTTCTGGTTGGTGGTTCCATAGCATCCACTTCCCCACTATAGGCTCCACTGGCAAGGTGATAAGAATACAGTTATATACAAAAAATTCAAGAGAAAACTGAAGCACACGATGCTGCATACAGCTGCTTATTAGCTTTTAATCTGCTGTGAAGTTCAGAGAGCAGCTTAGTTAGACAATAAGGCATTTCTGCAGAGAGGAAAATCATAGTGTCGATAAAAACTGCTGTTATTTTTCAAAAAATAACTGTGAACTGTGTGGAAACCATAGAGCTATCACCATCCTTTTGACCCTGGACTGGGGTTGGATGTCAAACTGTAACTTGAAGGAAACTAATAGCTTTATTCCTATGTAGACAATGAAAACAGGCAGGTACTCCATTTGGACATTTTAAACAGAACTTGTAATACCTACGCACAGGGCGGTATGAATTTCTCTCCCAAAAGTGCAATTACAGAGCTAGTTTACAATTCTGTCTCCTACGTGGTAATACCTCTGGATTACAGATTTCCACATTATTTATATTTAATTCAGTCACACAGGAATACTAGTTACTGGGAGACTAAAAAACTGTCTACTTTTTATATATAGTTTTGAAGGACCCATAATAACAGTAATCGCCATCATAACCTTGGGACTCAAGACGGTGAAATGAGACTAATTTTTCAGTTAGACTCACTTAATAATAAATTAAATCAGTAATGGAAGACATTTCCTAGTAACACCACCATTTTGACATAACCAGTTCTCTGACAAGGACATGAGCAATCAGTAAATCTGTAAAAATACCCAAAGAGAAAAGCCCACAAAACATTTCATGTTCCACATGAAATAGAAAGGCACCAACTTTCCTGAGAACATTAACAAGACTGGTGAAGGACTGGGTAGCTTTTATTAGTGAATCGCAGGCTTCACCTTCACGAGTGGCTCATGATATACTCGAAAGTGTAGTTCCCTTTCTCAGTCACTCCAGCATTAAGAGGAATATAATCAATTTTAAGAAACGATTCCACATTTGGAGGTGGGCTGGGTAACGTTTCTATGATGGGGTAAGCAGAGTAGTCACAGAAACCTTCACAACTGTAAAGTTCAGGCTTGTACAAGCCAATTGAGTGGGCACACAGAGCAAGTGAAAGGTTGATACTGAGACTTAAGCTAAGCTAAGAGACAGATGACACCGCACATAGTTCAGCTCCCACACAGAATAAAAGGTAAACTACACCCAAGAATACCTACATATAGCAAGAGAAGGATACAACTTGCTATATAAGCTGACTTACAGAAAGGAAGTTTTTAAATAGCTAATCATTTCCTTAAAGTGAAAAAAACCACCACAGGTTATTCTATTGAATCATACTCCCAAGTGGTGTCATTATCAGAGCTTTGCATACTTCTCCTGCGACTTTCTGCTAGGCAGAACACACGTAGGATACTACACTACTATGTTCCCAAGCTCCGAGCATAAAATTGAAGACCAAGAGCTTCCCCGAGTTGCAGCCAGCATTACGATGAATCACTGTATGGTCTATGGAAAAAGTTAATGTGCTTAATTCCTCCATACTCCTACTTTAACACCAACCTTATGAAAATGCAAAGCAATATATTTAAATAAGGAAGTCTGTAATATCTAATGTTTACACAATGTAAGCATTCTAGAGATTCTACTGTAACAATCAAGCATCAGGCCTTAACAAGCAATGCTAACAACAATTATTTACATAGGAAAAAGTGATTAGTATACCTGAGAGTTTGGGCTCACCTCTGTCTCCATGCACTTTTCCATCATAGTTCTTGATTAGTTCTTCGATAAAGGTACCATCCTGGTCAAGCACTTCATCTCCCATATACGGAATGTTATGTAAAACAGTTTCATCCTCTACCTAGTAACAACAGTTAAAATCAAACAACTTTAAACTGTGCTCTCAATTGACTGTGTCTGCACTGCTGTTCCATCTACAAGCACCTGGTTATCACAGTTAACTAACTGGCCTCACTGCTCTAGCGCATTTACCATGAACTGGATAAATAAAGCAAAACCCTCATCTTTATGGAACAGCTTTTTGCACCAGATACCGATGCTAGCTCCTAATATTAAGGTTAGAAGGGTGTTTCCACAAAGCTCCTACCACTGAAACACAGTAAGCTGCCTAGCTTTGGAAAGGTTGCATTTGGTAAGTTCATTCTCCCTTCCTTGGTCCTCTTCCACAGTACTGTGCAATGGAAACCACCCCTTCAGTGCTTTGCCAGAGGTAAGAAATACGGTACAAAAAGACTCTAAATTCGAGTTGTCTAAACAGCAAGCACAGAAACATGCCTAACAATTCAACCTGAACTCCACTGTGGTGGGGTTCTTTGTCTGCATATAGACTAAATGCATTAATACTCCCACGCTTTATCAGTGGAATTTATGGATCTTGATACTAAGCTTTATCTTCCAGCAGTACAAAAGAACCTTCTATTGTTAAGAAAATAAATGTAAACTTTCCTGCTGATCGTGATTCTGCAGCGGTGCAAAATATCCAAACACTGATGAATTGAAAGCAAGTAGAAAAACGTGTGGAAGAACTCTGTACATATGTTGATAAAACTGGTTACTTAAATCACTTTGCTATGATTATTATCATAATAATCAGTCAGCAAAGGTGATGATCACGTATGATGTGACAAAAATTTGTAATAAGCTAAGCTTTTCAAATAGGTCAAATATCTACAAAAGAAATCTAACCATTTATGGCTTCCGCATACAGTGAGGCAAATAAGAAAAGGCTATATATCTCGGTTGCTACATCAAGAATGGCCATTATGTGGAGAGACCATCTTAGGATTAAGTTCTCTTTATTCCATAAGAATTATGTTCTGCCACATTCTGTCTTAAAACAGGACTTTCATATCCCTCAGAAAACATTTCCCATTACACTGCCTTACATTGCCTTCAAATAATTCTACTTTTGTTAAATGCCATACAAGACACTTGGTCACCTGAATGAAATCAGCTTAGGGACTCTTTACAGTAAGTTTTTAGAGATACTTAGGTTCACTAAGAACAGAGGTTTATTTTGCAATCAAAGTTACTTTTTTTTTAAAAAAAAAAAAAAAAAAAAAAAAAAAAAAAAAAAAAAAAAAAAAATGTTCTTTGGGGAAGCCTATTTCTGATTATTACTGCCTTATTACCAATACCAAAAAGATAAGAAGGGCTCGAGATTTTTGCTGGTTTATTTCTAAAATTAACCCCTCCCTTTTCTCCACACATTTCTCCTCCCAGCACTTTTAAAAACTTACCATAAAATTTTGTTGAAGGGGAGACCAAGAATACATTATAGGCACAGAAGCAACAGCATTGAGAGTCTTCAGTGGGATGACTTGTTTTGGAAAATCTATGTCACTGGTAACAGAGCACTGAAATAAGAGACTGAAGTTATATTTACATAGCAACAACAGAAAGGGAAAAAAATACCACAGAAGAACACTCTATAATGTTAAAAATTCAAATTGTCTGTCAAAATTCTCCATATCAGCCTTCGAAAAATGCATCAGATTTTTAGTGCATAATAATATGAACAGGTTTAAGCAGGAAAAAAGACATAAGAATTATATCAACATCAAAATCTTTGCTAATAGGTCATCGTGGGGTTTTTTCGGTTAATAACAAGTGGCTGTTATATTTTATTCAGACTATTCAACCTATAATACAAAATATGTTTGGTATCTCAAAACAGATTTAGCACCTGTTGCTACTACACTCCTGTTATTTACTCAAGTCATCTGAAAGGCAACTGAATTCCCCTAGCTTCAGATCAACACACTGCAGAAAACATATATTATTAATGTCTAAAAAAATTAAAATTTTACTTTAATGCCAGCAGATGTTTTATGGAAATAAATTCTCCATGTCTTGTTAATTCCTGCCCTGTTTCCCTCCTATTGTCTGTTTATCTTTATCCTATCCTGAAGCCTTTGATTATGCTCTCTGCTTACAACAGAAAAAGGCAAGTTAGCTCTTAATATGTCAATGAGTTTTTCAGCTACAGGACTTTTTTTTTTTTTTGAGATTCAGAAGTTTATGTAGCCTCCAAAAGATACACAACATAGAAATACAGACAACTTCTAGGTTATTCTTGCGTCTATTCAACAGTTAACAGAGATCAACTTTTCTCAAATATTTGGACTGCAGCAGTATGAAGAACTGAAAAAAGCAGACAGGAACATACAACGCTAGGGAAAGTATAACAAAACGGATTTGGAGGTAGGTTAAAACAAAGTTGAGACCAGCTATCATAGCTACCTGAAAGGAAAAAAGGAAGTGGAGACAAAAGATCTTTCTCCTTTCCAGAAGGGAAAGATGAACAGACCATCAAATTTCTAAAGAAATACACAAAGTAATGTAACAAACAGCATAGAGAGACAGTACCCCAGTAGAATGACACAAGCCAGATTTATTTATTTTCTTTCTAATCTGCAGCAAATGAAATTAGATTTTTGCTGTGTATGTCAATACTCGAGACACTGTCCTATGTTAGTGCTTTATTCCCATTTCAGATTAACGTTTCACTTTTTAGCCAGCAGCCACCTAGCATATTTTTCGTGTATTTTTAAAGAAAAATACAAAAGTTAAAAAATAATGAGTTCAATATTAGGAGCTAGAAGTTTCAAGCTGACAAATGAGCTGTGTCACGATGACTGAAAGTGTTTGGTACTAAGTCTCAGTTATCTTGCCCCATTGTTTTGGTATGGAACTCAGGACATCAGTTATGGTTTCTGGTTGATGCTGACTGGACTAGCCACTGGAGAAAGCCTGTGTCACCAGCAACGTCCTGCAGTCTTCACCAAACACATGAAGGCGCTCTCAAAACCTTTCCATCAGGTCACTAAACTAGCTAGTGTCCTAAGCACCTCTGGAGAAACTCAGCATATTAAGAAAAAAAAAATATCTTAAAATCCCCACCATCTCTGTCTCACTTATCTCACTATAAACTATGGCTACCTTACATCAAGCATTAGAGTTCTGATACACAAGACAGAGACTGGATCTGAACATAATAATTAGTGTGCTCTATCAATTCAGGCAGGAAATCAATTCAGGCAGGAAATTAACATAAAAGAACAGTGAATCAAGCAAAAAGGAAAAAAAGAAAAGAAAAAAGGAAGAGGAATGGTGAGGAATGATCTTTTACTAACGAAAAGTGAAAACTGGATGTGTACCTCTGACAATTATTATCAGAGGTTCTGATCCTACAGTGTCATAGGTATAGAGCTGTACATGAGTAATTGCACACTCAATCATGTTTAAAAGAAAACACTCAGGCAAAGGCCCTTGCCTGTTTGCATTTGAACATGCATACACACAAATGTACCTGAGACACATAAACACAGTTTCCCCCCAAAATTTTAGGAAAAGGTAAATCTGACAAATGTCCTCAAAGTGAAAGTGGTTTGTTTTGGGTTTTAACCTATTCACAGTAAAGTCTCTTTATTCTCATTCTAAACTTTTCAGATTATTACACATGAAGTATCTTCAAACTGGCTCATTTTGGAGAAATGCCTAAAAAGCAACTGAAAAAGAAGATAAATTAACCTGGGCTGAAAGTTGGAGTAGACTTAAACCAGTGTTCAAGCTACCAACATGAAAGCCAGTGTAGGTGCTCAAATGGCACCACAATCATGGACCCCCACCCCCCAATTCAGCATCCAGCCTGCTTGTGCAACACAAGGGTGCGTCAACTCAAACTCCCTTTAGAAGCTCTGTTAAATTAATTAATACAGAGAATGCTTTGGCCAGTTGGTATGTTGACAGCTTTCATGTGCTTTAACTCATTCAGAACCAAAGTAGCTACTCATTTGTACCACTGGAGATCAACGCCCATAGGAGCAAGAAGTCCCAAACCCAGCAAGACAAATCAGTTTGATCAAAGAATGCTGAAGTATGATCCGAGTATTATCAGAAACAAAAAAGTTTCACTTTTGTGTACTGTTCAAAGCTAGATAGCCTACTGTTTACAGCTTCCCAGAAGTCAGACAATCAAAGTAAATAATAAATGAACTCTTTTTAAGAGACTTATACAAAAAATATTTAGCTGCCAGGTCACATCATGCTGGAAAAAACGAACAGCCAACTTTCCAGTAATAAAACAAAAACGTGCTAACAACCTTGCAAGTGGAATTACCACAACACATGTTAACCAACCTCCCTGGTCCCGCGCAATGAGCTCACAGAAGTCATGATGTGAACAGGCTGTATCCTACGTTGTTTCCATTCTTGATTTAAGATTTCAGTTCTTTCCACTATCTTCTGACGATTAGAATTAAACATACTCTGGAAATTAACCACAATTGTATACATTATAAATAAAAAATGTGAATTGACCTGTTAGCATCTCAAGACATCAAAACATTTACCAAACAAACAAACAAAGACAGACAGGATAAAGAAAAAGTACTCAAAACTCAACTGCCTAAATTTTGTTCAGATGTCAGTGAGACTCAATATAGTTCATCGTCCCTTTCTTTGACTCAAACCATGTCTCACACGTTTAGAGAAACAGGTTTAGCATGGTATTAAATTCTAAAAGAAATTAGA
>NW_010419147.1:68764-89092 GCF_000710305.1 Buceros rhinoceros silvestris
AAAGAGTGTGTGGCTAAAGCAGTTGCCGTAATTGCTCTCCAGTCTCTTCTGATACCCAGCATGCCTGATACAATCACATATAGACTTCTCATACCTGTTTATCAGATTGCAGAGTTAAGACAAGTTTTCACTATGTTAAAGTATTTAATGAAATTGCTACTGCAGCTGTTAACTACAGGACAACTCATACTTCAGAAGAAAATTTGTTTTTGTATCATTTTTTTAAGCGATAGAACGAGAAGCTGACATACCTTTACTTCATCTGCACGTCGGAACCTCTTGAGCTGCCTCAGTCTCATATATTCTGATTTCACACGTTTTCGCCAACAAATTGGTCCCTTCTCAGATTTTTTTCCGGTTTGACCCATGATTATCCTACAAGAGACAATGTCATGTTAGTATCATGAAATCTGATGCTGCTGCTTACAGAGGAAGTTAGAATGAATCTAGGTAGGATGGAAACACTTCTTTGATATCTCTTCCACCTAATTCCTTCAATTCCTTTAAATTAGACACTGCAATATCACCCCAATCCAATTAGAAGAAAAAAAGAAAACATACTTAAGTGATAGACACCAGAAAACAGTAATTTTAATTACAGTTTTTAATTAACAGTAATTTTAATCACTAGGACCATTAACATTTGCTTTAAGCACTTCTAACGCCCCTACACGGAAAGGTACACAATGGATTTAAAGGGGTGAAGTGGATCAAATCAAGACTCCCACTGCAAAGATACAGACTGGAATCCTTGCAAGCAGTCCTGTAAATTAACTTCTGGATGGGCACATTCAAGGCAGACAAACCTTCTCCTCCTCTTTAGTAAGACACCAGCTCCTAGAATAGGCTTCTGGAGTTGATTTCAAGTGCTGAGAGGTACCACAAGTAAAGTTCTCCTACCCAGCCACTTAAGTATCAAAAAGTTCTAGAAATTCAGGCAATAAAAGTTTTTAAACAGCCAGAATAGGAGACCTTGCTCTTCTCCCAAGTATCCTATAAAACCCCAAACTGTCCAGCTAGCTGTAAGGAGGACATTGATTCTACTTTTACTGGTCACCCTCCTAGTACCAAATGCTTCCTTTTTATGTTACAGGACTGTTGGCAATGAAGCTGTATTTTTACATTACAAACCAAAAGCGTTGCCAGAACATGCCAATCTGCTCAGCACTCTTTGAAAATCAAGGACCGTATGCTGTGACTATGCTGGCAATGACTATTTTGACAGCATCCTGAAACAAAACCACTACATCAAAGACTGGCTTCCTCTCAAGAGCTGCACTGGAACAACCTAGAGCAGTTCATTGAATAGCTCAAAACAGCATCCACAACAGCCATCGTGGATTTAAAGGCAGAAATGTCCAGCTGCCTATTCTCAAACACACATAATCAATTTGAGCAGAAACAATCCCAGCCCTTCTAATTATCAAGGCAGGTAAACAGGAACAGAGGTGTCTTTTTCAGGATGGATTCAAATGCCTTGTGCTACCTGCTCTGCCCTGCACCACAGCTCCCCTGCCAGTCATGAGTACAGCTTTATCCCAGTTATTAAAAGATCTTTGTTGCTGCAGACAGAGCTCTATTTTCAGCAGTTTCTTACAGGTTGGGTTGGAGTGCTATCAGACTTTATGACAACTGGGAGGGGAATCAATATGGAACCTGTTTATTCTCAATCCTGTGCCTTCATTTACACTGAACACATTTGCATTGAACAAAAGGTCTACGAGTGCCTGATACTCACTTTTATGCAAGATATTAAATCATATTTTGTAAGGAAAAATTGTTGTATTTTTAGATTAAGACTGGAAAAGAAAAAAATCACTCAACAAATGGCAGAATTGCTGACCCAAATAATGAGAGGAAAAAAGGCAAAGCATATAAATAACTTCCACATAAGGCCCGAAGCACCCGACCAGGTGGACGGGGAGGACAGAGAACCATCCAGAGGAGGTAAATCTAGAGCAAAGGGTCAAACACAGTTGCTCTGCCTCAAAGAAGCAAGTAGAATCCACCTGTATCGCATTTGACACAACACCAGTGGCTACAAGAGAAAAGGATAAAAAAATAATTAAAAAAATCCTGGACCATTCAGCTTCAGAGCATGGTGAAGGCCATCCGTGATTCAAAGTGCACTACAATATTGATTACAGAACAGCATAAAAGCATTATGAAGTACAGAAAATGCATTGTATTACATGCTAAACTAAGCAAATCAAAATTCTGGAAAAACATCCCATTAACTGGAAATAAATAACAGAGAGAATCTCAATTTGTAATACAGAACATCAAAATCACTTCTGTTACAGTTCAGCCAAAAGGCATGAAAGAAGTACCAATGAATTCAAAAGACAAATGAAGGCTCAGCTGACAATACTGAAGGAGCATATCCCATAAAAACAAAACACAGATTATGTTTACTTATTCTAATACTGCATCAACCACAGCCCTTCTTATGCTAGTTTCCTATAGAATAACAAATGACTCAGGCTTAAAAAAAGCTTTCTTCACTAAAATTAAATTGCCAGATAAGCTCTGTTCATCAAAAGCAGTTCTATATGGAAATCACAGAATCATCTGGCTGGAAGAGACCTTTAAGATCATCATATATAATTAGATCAAAACCAACAACTAAACAAACAAAAAACAACATTATTCCTGTATTTTTCATACAACTGAAATAGAGCTCCCAGAAGACCCCACACACAAGGATTTAAGACTTAAGAGAAATGTATCTCCATCAAATAACAAATCCAACCTATTACATTTTTCAGTAATGAACATCATTGTCACCTGTTGTATTAAAAAGGTAAGAATGATACTTCACAAGCTAAATACCTCTGTTTAAAACAGCATAACTTACGCACACTCAGGTCATTCATCTGAAAACAAATGGGACTTACCAGGACACCCTCCTCTTGCACTAGTTTCAAGGCGCTACAATTTAATGTTCAAGGCACCAAATAACAAATCACGAAAAAATGCACTGTTGGTTATGTCAAGTTAGAGCAAGAAAAAGCTCTTCTAGATAATGTAATAATGTTAATGTGCAACAGCCAGTGGGCTACACATATGCATTCAGTCAAATATGTATATACAAATTAGAAATGGCCTCTTAAACAGCAAGACTGTATTAACAGAAAAAAGCATTGAGTAGAAAGGAAGCATATGCATGTATAGGTTATAGAAAAATCATAGCTAAGAAAAATGCAAAGTGTCCTGGATGCATGTTTGTAAAACAATAATTTTGAAAACCCCTTTATTAAAGAATTCTTATTTTGAGCAGCAGTTTTTCAAACTAAGTGAACCATAAATGTATGCTTCTGGGCAGTTGAACATCACCAAAGCAGAATTACGGTGTTGTTGACACATGTATCACGGTAAGAGGTAATTGTTTTTCTGTCCCTAATCTCAGAATAAAGTATGGAGAAAAAAAAAAAAAACAACGACAAGGCAGGGGCAGGGAGAGAAGAGGATATTCATAGCAGCCAGAGTTAATTCTCACAGTGCAATTGATTCATCATCCTCACATAAGAACTCCAGCCAAATGCCACCAACAATTTCTAATGTCAATTCAAAGGTTGCCCCAAAAAACATACACTTAAGAAACTAAACCTGACAAACTGGGATAAGAAGTTTCACAGATGAGGACAGACCATGTTGGATCAGAGCTAAGGCAGCAAAAAACCAAGACAGAAAGATGAACTCTTACAGAAGGGTGCTGGACACCACCTGCACCCCTGAAATCTGAAGAATTAAAAGACTTCAGGGAAACATCACCATAAACTTAATTTCTGAGCCAAATTCAGGATTGTAGATACAAGACTACTATTGGTCCGCTTGCACTAGTACCTATGGATAAGAAAAACCTTTCGCAAATGACTTTTGCAGCTGTTCACATTCATAAGTATGCTGTAACAAACTACATAGTTCTCACTTTGCCAAACAATAAAAAAGCTTAAACATTTTCATTAAATTATGTTGTACGAGATTGCAGCTAGGACTGCAAAGCAGAAAAGCTAGTGAATGTTAAGATTAATTGGCAACTAGCCAATTTCTCATATAAAGTTTCAGAATATTCCCTACAGTAAGGTAGCACAAGGTAAATCCCATCTGTCTGATAATACTTAAGCCTGTCTTAAGAAGAGAGCATAAGATTAAAGTTTCCATTTCATATTAAAAACATGATACTGGATTGTCTTAGTTCAATCATCTGATTCTGAGAGCCCCCAGGCCATGTCCTCTGTCCCCATTTCCCCTTCTGAATCCTGCTAGATGTTTCTATTGTTTTATAATCTTTTTCTTTCCCCTTTTTTTCATCCTCTTCACACAAAGGGCATACAGAAACCATCTAATTGCTAGAGATCCCTGTCTGGAGAACTTTTATCTGAAAGAAACCGCATAGCGGTCAACTCAATTATGAGCACAATTTCGCATCTCCAAAACAGATACAAGCAATGAAGCGTAACCCCAAAGCAGGTATACTGTTTCTAGAGAAAGGTCATCTCCCAAAGCGCAGACTGACTTCTTTGCAGAACCTGGGCTAACCTTGCCAGATCTTACCTAACATCACGCTGAGGAGAACAACCTTGATATAACTCTCTGTACCCTCCTTGCAGAATAACACTGGAAACTGCATTGAGACACCCCAAGAGATTCAAGTCAATGTTGTACAGCCACAGATGGACTGTCTCAGCCCAGCATGGGCAACCACTACGATGCCACGCAAGCAAGGAGAAGCACATGCCACACTTAAATGCAAAGGCTTAAAACCCTGGGTCCAAAGCTGCACTGAAATCAGCGTGCCCTTCTGGAGCACAGCACTGCTGAACAGAAGTGACCCCGCACTGCCTATTCTATCCATACAGCTCAGCACTGCTATGCTCTGCTCACCAGCTCTCAAACCATTTGGATTTTCTATTACTTGTACTATTACAGTTACCTAATTCCCTGAGCTGCAGAGTATACCCACGCACAGTACACCTAAGCAGGTTCTAAGGGTGGAACTGGACATTAGATAATTATACTACCGCAAGGACCAATGTAAGTCTAAACAGACCACCATTTAATACCAGAAAAATAACAAAACGAACACCTCTTTTTGACCAATAAGGAGTCTGAACTATGGTATGAGGAATGAGACATACTGAACCTACCTACACATTGATTTTAAAAAAAAGAAACCTACAGGAAAAGAAAAACACATAGCTTTTCTTTTCAGTTTCTACTCATGTTTGCATAGCTGGATATTAAAAAAAAAAAAGGCAGTGTCCTAGAGCATACTCACGGTTTAAACAAACTCTGCTGAGCATTTCATAACGAAGTTACGTATAAGATCCACATTCTTTACAGTAAGTGTTAAAGAAACTTCATGCCTATAAGCTTAAATCAGCAGCCAAAGTGGGTACAATGTATCTAAAATCCACAATGAGAGACAAAGAAGTGTAGAAAAATTTCAGCTCCAATTGTTCCTGTTTTGCCTACAGAACATAGAAATAGCCTTATTTAAAGACAACGTTCTATTTTCTTCGATCAGTTTGGCAATATCCATCAGTGACAGACAAGCACACAAATAGTTCTCTAAATTAGGCAGTCTATTCAAGCAGTCATACTGCCGTCAAAGACTGTATTTAAGCTCCTCTGGCTACCATGCCAAATTTCAGGAAAAAAAGATTAATGAAAATTTTCAAACTGGAAAGCATGGGAGAACAAGTCTTTTAAAAAGAACACTGTTAGTTTGTAATTGTGCTTAGTATTGCACAATATTTTAAACTGTAACAATATTATCTTCCCTATACTCAGGATTTCTCCTTGGAGGTATTTATGAATTATAATACACTGTACACAGTATAACCTCTCCCGTTATTTTTTGTGAATTAATCTCCACTCTAAAGGTTATTCATATACTTTAAGTATATGCATACACTGATACAACAATGCACTTAAGAGCACTCTTAACCAACAGTTCTGGAGGGGCTAGGTAGGGCAGGGGAGGTGAGAATATACAACCCAACAGAGAAACTGCATATGCAACCTGACACAAACTGAACAATAAATTGCAATGCTTTCGTGGCCAAGACTAATGACAGAATAACAAAGGAATAAAAGAATTCAGACAGGGCAGAGGCAGTGTCCTGGTTTTGCTGGGACAGAATCCTAGGCTGGCCATTAATGGTCTGCAGGCCATTAGCAGTGTGGTCAGCCAGGACAGCTGACCTGAGCTGGCTCATAGGTGTATCTCAGACCACAAACCTCACACTCATCATAAAGGGGGGAGTTTGCTGAGGAGGAGGGTGCCTCCTGTTTGAGCTCCTTCTGATCATGCTCCTCTTCCTTCTCCTGCTCTTGAGGTCTGTTTTCCCTTTTATTGTGACCACCATACATTCGCTGGGCTGAGTAAAACTTTGTACACTTCATAGTGGTATTGGTATTAGTTTCGCTATTTCCTTGAATCTATTTTCACTTCAGCCCTCAGTGGGTCTCCTCTCCTTTTCCCTATATCTGTGCTCTGCTGGGGAGGGGTCATCGGGTGATAGAGCAACTGCCATAGTTTAGCCCTGGATGCGGGCTAGACCTAGACAGACAGGTAGGAAGTACTACTGCTACCTCCCATAAAGCTGAACACAAATGTTTTCACACTTGCTTCTCAAAACTTTGAGCTCTAAAGGAATGTATTTAACCGCAGTTCTGCTCAATGAACTACACCACGCTACTTCTCAAGCTCTTCTACCTCATCATTAGCATGTCCACAACCCTGTGAACAGTGACGTGCTTCCACTAAGTTCTCTGGACTGGATATACTCGTAAGCTCAAAGCATGCATCTGAGCTGGCTTCATGCACTGTCACATGAGATACCATAAACTTATTAATTTAAATTCAATGCTACATAACGAAGGTGCTCACCCATGTGATTTTTTCAGCAGTGATGGCATCTTAGAATCATTCCATCCTTCCCACTCTTTATTCTCACCCCAATGCTGCCCACTGAGCTGTAGCTGCTCTCCTTGAATGGTTGCACGGTAAGTTGCATTAAACTGACCAATGATAAATAAAAGCTCACTTTTGTGATTGTTTTCTGAACCACAGATCAATCTGATGATCCCATCCACAACTGGGCCTTCCTGTGCACAACTACAAAGCAGGAAGGTTTTGTTAGGAACTCAGACCAACACTAGGGGAAAACCTAGTGCAGGCAATTACATCACACGCAGGCCCTGCTCTACCACAGCAGTTTCCTCTGGAGCGGCTGGTGTGCTCTTTAACTGTTATCAGATCCAGACCGCTCGTACATCTCTCAGCCTGAGCATGGAGACATCATTACGTATTAAACCCTACTTGAAGTCATCACTGAACTTCTTCAAATATCTACAAAACTTGGGGGTTAGCTAAATTAAAAAAAAAAATCCACCACACCCTGCTATGCTTTTCCTCAAATTAAAAAAAGATTTTGTTCGGGCAGCAGAATCTAGAACAACTTTCACCTTCAACTCAAAAACGGAAATTTTATCAACAGAAAGGATTGATACAATTTTTCCATAAGCCTGCAAAAAAGTCAATACTTTCTAGAAAACAAACAAAAAATAGATAACACATTTCAAGTATCAAAAATCTACGCATTAAGCTTAGACCTAAAACTGTTAACTTTCCAAAACCACCTCATAAAAAAAAAAAAAATCAAATGATCTTTTATCTTAAAGGATTTCACACAGCACAATAGAACAAAATGATTGTTCCACTGCAGCTAAGTATTTTTCAGCTATGTTAAACTAAAAACTTTATTACTGAGAAACTCTGGGAAATTTACTTTTATTTTACTTCATGCACCTTAACTGCAAAATAATATCCTCTATGAACCTATCTGAAACTTTGCCAGAGTAGGCAGTTTCCAGTAGACTTTAAATACAATTACCAAGCACCTACTTGAAAATAAACTATCAATAAAATGCATGTGTATTGCTAGACTTCAAAAAAACTGACTCGAAAGTTAACCATAAATTCATGCTGTCATCTGCCAAATGTATCTCCTTCATTTATATCAAATTTTTGTTAACAGAAGAGAGATTCATGAAAAAGCCACTGTCAAGAAACAGTATTACTCTCTAGGGCTAAGTAAGAAAAATTGTTCACTGCTTTGATTTCAGAGCTGCTAAATATTTTCACATTAAGTTATGCAAGGGACAGGGGGAAGAAAGACACTCCTGGCATCTCAAAGGACTTTCTACCTGTGCTATCAGCAGACACAAAACCAAAAATACCCCTAGAAGTTTTGTAGTTGCTTGCTACTCTACTTTCTAGATTTTCTAAAGCAAAACAAAACATTATTTTCGTTCAAACTTATCTATGTAAAATAGCAAATTCTCCTTTCTATGGGAAGAAAAATATTCCCAAGGCCACTGTCAGCTTGGGTATTTCAGATACCACACCAGACTGACTAACAAAAATCTCTAGCTCTGAAATACAATGTAGGAAAGATTTTATTAATAATATTTCACTACAAAAACAACTACCGCACATTTACTCTTTTACAGAATTAGTCACAGAGAACTAGATGGGAGTAGTACACTGTAGTGTGGTTTTTTACTATTCCATATTGTAGAAATGTGGTATTTTGAGTTTACAGCGCAGTCAACCTCCTATTTTTACTCAAGAAATACCTAGAAATACTTATCTATGCTTTAAAATTCGCATCATATTGTTATTCCATATGCTGAAGTTCTGTATCATTAAAGGATTTTTAACTTTAGAGAGAGAACTTACATCAAATCCTACCATCAGTTTGACCACCTTCTTCAAACACTGTTTGGTGTCAGTTTTACGTGGAAAAGACATCATCTGTCCACATCCATCGATGGCCCCGGTCACTCATTTCCACCTCTACTCAGCCTTCTCTACTGTAAGAGCTTAAGTGCTTATGATTCTGTTAATCAAACTAGGTCAGGGGAAAAAAAAAAATCTGTCTGAACAGCCCAGAAAATAAACACTTAGTTTTTAAATACAATTTTTCAACAAAATCAGCTCCACAGCTGGTTTATTCAGCGGCCATATAAATTTTTGAATCAACACCAGTGAAGGAGGGGGCAACACTGGGGCAAGAACAAGAGGCAAAGAACTGATATTGGAGAGGGCAGCAGTTTAGGTTGTCTATTCAAAAGAAGCCACTTTGTCTCTCTGCCACAGTTTTACCAATACAGCAAAAATTTCCTTAACCAGAAATAGGAAACATTTCCTAAGCCATCTGTGCCAGCCATGCCCCTCTTCAGGCAGATAAACACCCACAGGCTTGTACTGGCCTACAAAGGCTTAACCTGTATTGGGCTCTGTGTGGCAGGATCTAAAAGAAATTGATCAGTTCAGGAACAGATCTAAGCAGGTAACTCCAAACAGCTCACCTATCCTTCCTCACTGTGACAGGCCTCAGTGGCTGCAGATGATGCAGGTTAATAAACCGCTCCATAATAAACTCTAATGGGATTCCATGTTCTGCAAGAATGTTCTTGATGACCCAAGAGATGAAAACTGTTACACGAGCTATCGTCGATGACAAAACTACTAATTTTAAAAAACTTGACGCAAGGAGGCGAACCATCAACAGCCTCAGATGTACCAATGCCATAACATCAAACTGAGGAGTCATATCTGTGTGTGAGATGTCAAAATCAAAGAATACCTCCTCTCCCTCACCCTTAAGTTAGCAGAAAAACCTCGGCTTGCAAATGGAATTAAAAGCCTGTGTTTCAGCTACAGCGTTGGTAACAACCACATCCAAGACATTTTATCGTCACCCCTAACGCCTGTACAGACTGAAGATGGCTGTAGGCTTTCCTGGCTATACATACTTCTTCGCACTGTGTAATTTTTTTCTCTACAAGACTTGGCACAATCAAAGCAGTTAACACAGTAAACTACTGCACGAGTAGCTTTCAAGAAGCATGTTTCCTGCTATCTCTAGATCAACTAAAGACTGCTCTGAAAAGATGCGGTGAGTGGCAAAATGGCAGCAACTGTTTGTGACTTGTCTACATCAGTTGCCAGTCAAGACAAATATAGAAGATGTCTGTATCACGTGAAAAGCTAGCGTAGGTTTGTTCAGTTCTGCCTCATGCATCTCACTATAGCCATTCACAACAATGGCATATATTCAAATCAATGGTTAAAAATGGTTATATTCCATTTCCTATTATTAGTACAAGCCTAAAGCTCCAGGACATGTTCTAATAACTCTTAATAAAATTATTTAAGAACATTGCACGTAGGGTCCAAACAAACTCTTTAAAACACGTGTCATGTTTTTGCCTGTTTCTAGGCCTTATCAAAATTGGAAGAGTCATTTCAAGAATTTCAGCCAATACATAAAAGAATTAAGGCCCTGGAACAGCAAATCAGAGCTAAACCCAGATGATCACAGAAGTTGAGCGCTACTCTAGCCCTTCTACTGAGACATGTCAATCTATATGCTAAATGAAAGCACAGGAGGCCACAGATAAGATTCAGCAAGGTATTTCATTTCATTTTCACTGTGGAGAAAATTCTCCACAGTGAGTGTGGTCCCATACGGGAATTATTAAGCAGAGGTGCTAGAACCTCCAGTCTTGAAAACGTTTTAAAAGTGGTCTGGAAAAGACAATTTCAGTATTGGCTTTGCCTGAGCGAGATCAGGTGACTTCTAGACGTACCTACCAACCTAAACTATTCTACAAGTCATTACAACCCTGAACTGGGCCCACCGTCTCAAAACCAAGGTGGCTTGTCTTTCAAAATTCCAGTTTAATATTTCAGAAGATGAAAACAATCACCACTGCATTCTAGAATTCTTCGTATTCCTATCGGCTACAGGTACAATTTGGAGAACAACACTACTAATAACAGAACAATAACTTGTCAACTAAAATGCTTTTAGGAGCTTAAGCAGACTGAACTCTTCAGTTTGGTGTGCAATTGCTGATTGTTCTAATCAGTAGAAACATTTGTGATGTTACAGTCTCCCTTAACTCCACCAACTAGTCAGTTCCCACACTCCTTCCCACTACCATTTCATGTGCTTGTTCATTTGAAAGAGACCTTCTCTGCTTAGCAGTACTGTTGGAGCCTTCCATGCTACTTCTTAGAAATCATAATTAGAAAAAGATGGATTGGAAAGCTCTTCACTAATTAGGAATGTTGTCTAACTAGAGTGCTGCATACTCTCCATAAACCTACCATTATGTTTAAAACAAAAAAAACATAAAAGGGTTGTTTTTTCAAATTAGTTGTTGTCTTATCCTAATAGGGTTCTGCTTCTCTTATAGCCCAACCTTTGTGCCTTTGAAGTGTCACTCTTTTCAGACTTCTTACTTTCTGTCATTTAAGTGACTACAGCCTCAATCTCGACTTGGTGTACTTAAGATCAGGAGCCTGTTCTCTACCCTAAAACATCAAACCATTGGTTGGGTTTTTTGGTGAATGGTTTTTATTTTCCAGACTTCAATTTCAGGTTTTTTCCACTTTTAGATAAACCTAAACACATTCTAGAAGACATTAATAGGCAAGTCAAGCAGTACACATGTTCACAATGAATAACTACTTTATGAACTGCTTTCCCACGACTCCAAATACGTGCCTCCTCAATGATTTCTTCCCAAGCACAACGGTTTTGGGGCCTTGTTACTATCCCAGCAGCAACTTAAGTTAGTATCTCCCAACTGATACTTCAGGATATTCAAGGTTAGGGAGATGCTCATCTGTAATGTTTGAGTAAATATTTCAGCTCCTTTCACGAGAGGCTTAAAAAAAAAAAAAAAAAAAAAAAAAAATCACCATTTTATGGCAAATTCACACCTCATCACCACATGCTACCTTCATCAAGATGTCTATCATAAACAAACACACCCTTTTCTCTTACAGCTTTATGGATGGCTGTCAGTGAACTAAGAGTACAGTTTCATGACATACTTAATCCAAGGAAACTTCTCATTTGTAGTAGTACTACTACCAAACTAACTTACTAACTCTAATGACTATATTTTTATTTGCAGTATTATTCCCCAAACTAAAAGTAGTTGGAGTGCTTACTAAATTACTGTAACATAGGCAATACCTCATTCCTGAGCTAATGAGTGTAATCAGAATTTCCTGGAAATGGCTGATGCTTAGCTTTCCTAATAAGAAGGCTGATGCATCCTTCTGCATACAGTAACTTCGGACTGCAAATGGCAAACATAAAGCAAATGTGACACAGCTTACAGATCACTAAGTTATGTATGCTTCCTGCAACAGATTCAATTTTCTATTCTCGTGAAAGCACTAAATGCCTAAGCCTGCAGATCAGTGTTTGGATGTGCTCAATTCGCCCTGAAACTCATACCACCTATTTGAAATGCTCACCATACACAGTAAATCAGAGCAGTTCAGTTACTGACGCACAAGACAGAAGGGAAATGAGTCAACTCTAGGGCTCACCAAGTTCATGTTTTCTTCAATTGTGCTCCCCATTTGATTTTCAAAAAATATCAGTTTGCCTCCAATGGTATTTTACTTCTTGCTTTCTCCCCTAACAGTTCACTCACATACATAGTTTAACAGTATGTTGCTTGAATATTCTTTTCAGGAATCTATCACCATTATCAACTGACCAGGGAGACAGCAGAAATTCAGCTCTACCAAGGACACAGAGGAAAGAAAGGAAAGAATAAGGAGTCAAGCAGCTCTTCTTAAAGAGAGGAAATGTTCCTTCACTTCCTTTTCCTTCTTGGAAAAACATGAGTAATCTCAATTTATCTTCTTGCTGATTTTACATTAGAATTTTTTATTTTTCTGGGTTTGAAAACTATCAGAGCAAAACAACTACCAGGTATTCAACCTCCCCTATCCTATCTGCCAGCATGCTAAAAGCTCTGCAACTCAGTTTATAAATAACTCAGACCTTTCAGAAGTATTTCAGAAAATATAGCCAAAATTTTCTGTCGTTCTTCATATCTAAAGTAATTTCAATCAATCTCCATCGAAAATTTAAATAATAAAAAAGAACAAAGAAAAGTAAGAATTCACCTAGTCTTGATAAAATCCCCCAATTATTTAAAAAGTTTTTGGCACAATCATTTTTAAAAGTTTTAATCAACCAACAACTGTGGTTGATTAATCATGAAGTGCCTGAGTAAGAGCCAACAACAAAACTGTTCTAGCATATTTCAGATCTTCTACCAGCTGTAAAGGAGGGCATCAGTCTGGGGACTTCTTTTTTCCTAACAGTACACTGCCTTTGGGTTCATTCTGACATTATCTCACCTTGGGGGAGTCCTTAATTTAGAACATTTACTCGTCAAGAAACAATGGTATGAGTACTTCTCAGAGTTTCACTCTCTTCAGTAGAGAAAAATTAAAGTTACATCTGCTAATATCAAAATAAGACTTCAATACAAATAATTAGATTTGCAATACATTTCCTCAGATGAGTACAAAAGTGGAACAAACAAGTCATGCAGTATAATTTGTTTTCAGAGAACCCCTAAAAGAAAAAGATAAATCCTTACTAGAGTGTTCAATCAGTCTGTGTATGCAAGCCTGTAGCTTTTAAAGATATTCTTTGCTTCAGAAATTAAGTTCTTTCTCAGCTTCGGAATTTAGACAAACAAAACCAGACATGAAATAATCACTGAATACCATCTAAGGAGTAAGAGTAACCATTTCAAAGAATTTTTTTTTTAAATTTCCTGTATTATTTCTTTCTTTCAGAACATTTCAACATTTGATACTTTTAGAAAAATACTGTTTCGGAAATAAAAATAACAAGTTCAAGTATGTATCCACTTGGGTGGGGGAAGGGGGAAAGAAAACAGGGGAGATCATATAAAGTATTTTATATCAAGATCAAACCAAACGGGCACTAAGTGAAATCAACTGACATCTCGCTACAGTTTGGACAACACGAACAAAACACTGTGCAGCAGGTAACACATCTATTTCCTTTTTACTTGGATATCTGCAGGTATAAATACCTTTCATTATATTTGCATGTGTGAGTAAGACTATCGGTATCAAAAAACAAATAAAACTTTTTATAACTCCAAACAGCAGAACAGCAACGACAAGTTTCAAGCCTGATTTTGATCATGCTTTTTACAAGTCACCATTAAAACCATCAAATATTTCTTACATAAGACCAAGCCTGGCTATTTGTCAGGACAAAGTAAAGATTCAAGCATAAAACTTGAACTTCACCTTCAGATCGTTCAAATGCACGCCTCCTAATTTCTCTCTTCACACTCGTCCACAGGCACCCAGAAGAGTTAGATGACTCCCATACACACTGCCAGATAACCTCGGTTTCCTAGCAGCCCCATCTCTTAAAAATTAGCTTTTTGATATTCTGGATAAATCTGGCAGGAAAAGTAACACTTGCTGGGAACACTTAAGGCATGCCTCCACAGGCAAAATAATTTAGGGTGTGAATTTGAAGTGCACTGACTATTCCACCCAAACTTGTTTTGTGGACACACCTTTTTTGCTCTAAAAACTCTAAAATAGCCACAGGTTCTTCACCTCAATCCACACACACACAAAAGCAACCCACAGTCCGTACTGGAGCAACGCTCCGACACAACAATTAAGCCGTTCAATAGCTATTCCGTTCTTCCTTCTGTGCACAGGCAAACAGCCTAAGCTTTGAAAGACATTACACATCCATGTATGCATTATTTACTGTAGAACAGACTGGCAAATTTTGGAGCTGAACTGGCATTTGCCAATTGTCTGAAAAATTCCAAAATGAGCTTCTAATGATGAAAGCAAATGTAAGAGTTATTTGTACAACGCTCATTTTAAAGTCTTTAAAATAACTAGGTCTGATGTATGGCATTCCTATTCAATAAGGTATATGGGAATTCAGCACATTCGATTAGAAGTTGCTTAGAAATAGAAAAAACAGAGAGACTACTTTTCCAGAAGCTTGATTCAATGGAGAAAATTAATGAAAAACAGTTTATCTTCAAAACAAGACAAACCCAAAAATCTCTACTACCTTCCAGTGAAAAAAAAAAATTGTCTCCCTTAGGCTGTGGAGAAAATTACAAATAGTAAGCTTTTGGGACCAATTAGGTCTCCCAGTTTCAAGGCAATGATGGATTTAACACCCAGTAATGGTTAAACTATTCTAATAAAACAATGTATGCCAATCTCTTCTTCCAATAGTTAAACAGTGGAGTTAACTTTGTACTAAAGGCATTAGTAATAAATACTCAACAGAAACATGGCACAAACTAGTGGACAGACAGCTGGAAAAAGTTATCAGAAAGGACAGATTTTAATGCTGTCCCTAATTATAAATTTTATCACTAAAAAGGAGACGATAAGAATTTAATGACTTTAATCCATTTGCCTTGGAAGAGTTTCCCAGGTAGATCAAGCATCTGTAACGCACATCTGCCCGATCCCTGACAGAAGCTTCAAAATGAATGCCATCTCTAGAATTTTTTATATTTCTAGCAAAAAAATGAAATCAGACAACTACATACCAAAAATATAAAGCTTGCCAGATCCACTCACGCTAAGAAACACAGAAAGGAAACCAGCTCACATTAAAAAAAAATAAAAATTATATATGAGTCGTAAGGTTTGAGTTTCCTTCCTTTCAAATACTTTGTTTCTTTAAATTACATCTGATGGCTTTGGGATTTAAACCAAACACGCAAGCTGTGAGAAAGAGAATGCATGGCAGGAAAAACTGAACCAACCACATAAAAGGCAGAATTGAAGAAGCCAGATGCAACAAAAACTGACAGGGGAAATAGGCCTGGTTCTAGATTAAAATATAATTTTAAAGTATAAAGAAACCATACCATCCCATAAAGATTTATTTTCAGTTCACATCTTAGAAAGCTCAGGATGTGGACTGCAATTTGTACTACTTTGCTTGCACAATTACACATACAACGTCACTTAAGCAGGCACCATATGCATATATAAAAATAAATTTCATAGCAAACTCTGAAGTTCCTTCTGCAACTGTGTACCAAGGAAGTCTTTAACTGCACACAGTAAAGCATCAGTTTTGCCTCATTTGTTAACGACATATATACATATATATAAATAGGCAGCTTTGGAAGTACTACATCACATTTTCAAGCAACACTGCACCGATCCACTCACATCATCATCATTTTTATCCACAGCATCCAGAACATGCACAGTACCTATCCAGGCTTCCAAATGGCCTCCTTGCCCAAAAAGTACTAGTGATTTTACCTTTAGAAAGGAAGCATATAATTCATATTCCATTATAATTCCTTCCAAGACAACAGTATTTTTCACAAATTGGGCACAGGCACAATTACTGAAAAATGCTACATGCAGACTTCAGCCAAAAGATTCCTAAAATAAGGGCATGAGCCACATTAATCGGAGCAGGGGGGGAGGTGTTTGCAATTTTTTGTGGACACAGAAGAGACATTAACTGACATCCTTTGTCTTCTCTCCCAGTATTTTTTTAAATTACAACCAATTTACAGGTCTGTGGTTAAATAATTAGTTATACATTTAAACATTTCTTTTTTTACTATTTTTAAAAGGAGTTAAGTTTGTCAATATTATATGCAATTTATTCTTTTCTTCTTCAGAGTTTCCTCTACCCAAGTTCACTAGTGTTATTGTCTGTGGTTAAATAATTAGTTATACATTAAAAATAGTAAAAAAAGAAATGTTTAAAAAGGAGTTAAATTTGTCAATATTATATGCAATTTATTCTTTTCTTCTTCAGAGTTTCCTCTACCCAAGTTCACTAGTGTTATCTTTTTAGTGCAGAATACAAATTCTGACTATAGCATTGGAGGTAGTTTTCTCACTTTTCCTGAGGATCCAGACCTCAGGTCCACAGTCTGACACACCTTAGTGGAAATCTAGGCATATAACTAGAAAAAGCCTGTAACAATCAAAACTACGTACTATTACCAGTTACGGAAAGCAGCATTGTCACTGCTGTGTTTCAGAAACCTTCACTGTTTCTTCCTAGGAGCCCCTATAGCATTGGAGGTAGTTTTCTCACTTTTCCTGAGGATCCAGACCTCAGGTCCACAGTCTGACACACCTTAGTGGAAATCTAGGCATATAACTAGAAAAAGCCTGTAACAATCAAAACTACGTACTATTACCAGTTACGGAAAGCAGCATTGTCACTGCTGTGTTTCAGAAACCTTCACTGTTTCTTCCTAGGAGCCCAGTAGAACCTACTGCCTCCTCCAACAAATGTCACTCTCTAGTTTCACCTCATCCATAAATAGACATACACGGCAACATCATCTAACTCATCTCTGTCAGAACTGAGAGAATGAATACCTATTTAATAATTTTGTACATTGCTTTCCTTTTCATCTTTAGCTCAAAACAACTCTTCAGCATATACTCGGTGGTAAAAAACAAACCCAAGTACTCTGTTAACTTGTAACTGATGTTTTTGTCCTTACCCTGTGAAACAAATCTCCCTCTTTTGCACCAATTTTATAGAAGGTTCTTCTTCATGTAAGCCTTATTCTGCCAAGATATAGACACTTACCTGAAGTTATCACTTCACCTATGTCAGTACTGGAATAACTCATCCATTTAAAGGTTGACTTAGCCACTCTAGAACGGCTGTGCAAGTCATATACGCGGATGCTAAATGTATGGATATGTTTATGGATACACGTATAGATACAAGCAGCAGAGACGTCAGACACGGTGTCAATGCAATCAGACGTGGTGTCAATTCACCCAGCACTGCTCTCCATGGACCTCGCTGATACTATGAACAGCAGGATGGTGGCAGCTTTAACACTGGAGTAAACCTCCTGTTACTGTCCTACAGTTTATGTTAACAGGGGCCTTGTTTCCTGATGTATTCCCGAAGTATTATCCAAACACCCCATCAAAACATTAACAATTATATTTACAGTACATAGTCCATTTCCTCCACGTTTTTAAAAACCTGGTAAACTTAATTCTCCTTGCATAAGAATTCTGTAAAGATGACCTAAATGACTCAGTAAACTTCCTTGCTTAGCAAGGGCTGGGTCCTGTTCTGAGATTTTCAGCATCCCTGCTGGTGAAAACTTTATTCCCTCTTAAGCTTCACAGATAATTCTCCTTAAGTTAGCTAAGATGCATCTATAGCTCTAACTGTAGAACTTTTAAGGCTACAGCCAACACTAAAGTTTCCCACAGCACTTTTGCTCAAACACAATGTCAAGCAGATATTTATTAAAGATGCCTTCCATCAGTATTGCAGCCATTTTTAACAAACTTTCACTGTTCAATCGTATGAATATAGCACCGGTGCCTAAAATGGTTCAATTTTAACATTACAGCTGTAAACATAAACAACTAAAGAAGCTGAATCTTCCTGTAAATGGTGTCAAGAACAGGGGGGTTTTGACTCATTTTTTACTACAGAGGAATTCCAGAGTGCACCAACTTTTCAAGGAGCATTGCTGGAATGCACTTAAATGTACCTTATTCCGACATAAGCAGCTTTACAGAAAGTGGCAGTTTGGTTGCATTCCCCCTATATACAATAGTCAGTGCACTCAATAACGACCTACAAAATTTCTCTCTTGCTAAGCTGAAGTTTCTCTGCAGGTAAGCAGAAGTGCAAGAACATATTTACATTTCACCTAAGAATGCTGCAATGCTACAGAACAAAAACCCACTTGAATGTATACTGTCAACGAAATCACCATATTTCAGCTTGTTGGCAATTCGAGCAAGAGAGGAAAAAATACAGCAAGAAAAAAAAACAAATTTCAGGTGTCTGGCTTAAGTTTATTCACTAACACTTTAGCTCATTTTAAAACTCATTTTATGACCCTTTAACAACACAGATTTTTCAGTGTCTGTCACTTTTCAGGGCGAAATTACATACTAAAAAAAAAACAACCTCTGAAATTTTGTTCCCAATTTTTATCCTAAATCAGAATCTTGAATTCTTCCAAAGTTCCAGATCAAAATAGCTGTTTGCACCTCCTGGAACATTTTACTGTCAAAGATTTCTCCACGGGTTGTTTAACTTTAGTTGTTATTTTCATTCACCATGTAGACAGAGGAAAGAAAAAAAATTCATTTTTCCTCTCTTTTGGGTTTTTTTCTTTTTGGTAGAGGAAACTCCACGGTAAGAAATGTAACATTTTTGATGTAACAATCTTAACGCCAGTACTTGATAAAGCACTAGCTCTCAAGTTAAGAGCACTTGACACGTCACAAAGAACTTTAGAGTCGTATCTCCTATAACACTGGAAGCGTGTTTTCTGACAGTCTGTAGATCTTAAATATTCACATTTTAATAATCTAAAGTGAAAGCAGTTATAGTAGAGTATGTACAATACTCACCCTTCTGAAGATGCTTTATTGTTACCACAAATAAACATTCCCCGGACTCTCAATTTGATATAGACACTGGGGACAAACAAAGAACGACCTTTTAATTTTTATAAATCACACAGAGAATAGGAATGTGCCAACCCCTAAAAAAAGATTACCCTATCTATGGGGAAATCCCAGTTTAGAAGTGAAGATTCTATGAAAAATGATGTAAAAATCTTCACTGAAATTTGTAGTAGTAAGAACCAAACTCATAATAGCTAAAACTATAGATGCTAGACTTAAACAAAGACAGACGTATGTTGCAATAATTAAACAAACTTGTTCAAACTTTTACATGCTTATTAGAGAGACCAAGAATCTGAACTTTCAGCTCCATAGTTAATAAGCAAAGAACTTTTCTCTAGCTCCAACAGAATAAGGAGAGTGCTTTGTAAGTTAGAAATATGTATCTGGAGTAACGTGCAAGTTTATTACCCCATTCCTACCACATGTATGCACAGACCACTTCTCTTTTGTCTGCTAATAACAATTTCTGAACCACCACGAATAACCTGTTACTGTCAAACACATCCGCATGATGCCAGAACACACAGATTTCCCCATCGTTATGCAATGTACATCTGTTGCTCAGGGACAGCTCTGCCCAGTACCCTCCTTCACACCTCCTCGGATACCCTCGTTTTAGAAGGAGCTCTGTATACCCGTGCTTGACGACACGAGGTCCAAAACCCAGAATTTCCAGCTCCCTATGAACTTTCTTGCGGCGCTCTGGAAGATCAGGATCGCACGGTGCCCTTTAGCGATTAGGAAGTTCATCGGAGCCACCGCCAGACAGATTTACCTCCTCGCCCTCACAAACTTCCTCCCGGAGCCAGGAACCCTCCCAGGCCAGGAGCGGGAGCCCCACGGCCGGCGAGACCCCAAACCAGAGCTGGTTTCCAGGGCACCAGGGTGCGGGCGAGCGGCCCGGGGCGCGCTCAGCCTCCCCGCCCGGTTCGCCCCGCCGAGCGCCA
>NW_010419148.1:0-13976 GCF_000710305.1 Buceros rhinoceros silvestris
GGTGGCAGTGGAGGAAGATTGAAGTTGCCACTAGGAGGAGCAGTACCGAAATATTCTCATTTATTTACTGGCACAGTCCTCCAGTGCTGCATCTCTAAAGTTCTTTGGGAATATAATAATTGTAAGGGTAGGATATTAGCTATAGTGTTTAAGAATGCAACTAGAAAACCCAGAAAGACTGCAGATTAAGAGCTTTGTCTTTACAAATTATAATTCAGAAAATTATGATTCTTTATACATTTGACATTTTAATCACAGGTTTGGGTCTGTATCCTCATTTTGGTATGTTATGCTGTTAGCCAGACTCTCTATTTTTGTGCATTTTAGTTGACATGTAATAGAATATATTTCAGGAGCTGTTGTATTGGTATTGCTACGAACTGTATCTAATGCTTAGACCAACCATTAGAGAAACAGGCACTTAGACAATGTAGCTGGCTCGTGTATGTATGTCTATACTAGAGGCAAATTGTCTGCTGTGCCAGGGAATAACAGGAAAGGAAAAGAACCAGTTCATTGGAAATAGAAAGTGCCAGACTTTGTAGGATTTTGATGCTTGGGTTTGTTTTTTCCATTTCCATCCCCCTCACCTCCTGCCCTTACAAGTCTCTTCATATTTAAAAGTTTAAAATATATAAAGCAATACAAAGATTTAGAAAAAAGGGGAAATTTGTTGTGGGTGAAATCTTGTTTTAATGTTTTGTGTAGCACCAAGTGTGTTACTTGTAATGGGCAAATTAAAAAAAAGTAAAAGTGTTATACAATAGGCTTCCAAGCTGCCTAGCTAGAATATTTTGCTGATCAGAGATGGAGTTCATTTATAAATGAACTCAAGTGAAGTTTTGGCACGACAGAGGAAATGCCTATATGGTTATAAAACTGGTGAAGGTAGCAATTGTATTTAAAATATAAAAATTTGACATAGAGTGGCTTCACAGTGATGGGTATTAGTTCTTATATAATCAACAAAGAGGATGTTTTAAAATGGTACTTTTTTCCTTGGGTAGTAGATTTTGCTCATATAGAAAATGTATATAGTAATTCTCGAAATGCTGTAATGTGCATATAATCTAAATCAGACTTTGGAAAGCCGTGGGGTTTCCCATTAATGTTTTCAAATACTGGTACTCCATATGATTTTATAATCCATTAACTGGATTGTCCTTAGTTCTCTGTTTCACTCTGTCTCCTATCCCATTATTGTTCACTGATTCAAAGTGCTACTGTATCTCTTCATGATATCAGCAGAGGTTTTTAAAGAGAACTAAGTACTGGAAGTAACCAGAGTTGATTGGTTAATGATCTTCTGCATTCTGGCAAATGTTTTCCTACAGGATGAAGATGAGCTGGACTCCCACACCATGGTGAAGACCAGTTCAGAAAGTGCTGGTACCATGAGGGCCACGAGCACAATGAGTGAAGGCGCACAGACAATGATTGAACACAACAGTACTATGTTAGAATCGGACTTGGGGACCATGGTAATAAACAGTGATGATGATGAAGAGGAAGACGGGACCATGAAAAGTATGTTGTTAATTTACTTTCCTTTTCTTTCGAAATGTGATATGTTTTCTCATACTGTATGAGAATATTGTCTCATCAGGGGCTTCTAAGTTCTACATTTAAAACAGAGTGAGAGGGAGCGTTTGTGTGTCTAAGCACTTTCTGTAGTTTAGTCTAGAGATAAAGGTGACCATAGCGGGAGATTCAAAGCAGAAGGCTGGTTTTGGTGCTCTGCTAAGTCTGTCTGAAAGACTCTAAAATCAGTTTTCTATGAATTTTCCTTTCTACTGTTTCTCTTGCTTTTTGCCTCCTGTCAGACACTCATATTTAGACTGGTTCCTTGGACCTCAATTGATGTGATTGTGAGAAGCTGCTGCTTCAACATCAGCGGTCCTGGGAACTCATCACGATTTTTCATTGGTTCAGTGATCATTACACATCTTGCTGCAAAATTGTTTTGAAATTCATGATCAATTAGTATACATTTCTAAGTGTATTATTATTTGAACATTTGTTGGAGTGTAATTCAATAATGCTTGATTTGAGGCAATGATGAAAAGATTGTTGAAACCTAAGTAAAAAGTCAAAACTTACTTCAGCAGCATGTGAGGGAGTATGTAACAAAGAGGAAAATAATTGCAAATGTTTTGAAGCTGAGATTATAAGGTAAACTTGTATATGCATAAATATGTATTTGTTAGAGTTAATTATTTGGCTGAAGACTACTGCAGAATGAGGCCCACTGCATATAATAGAATGATTTGCATGAGTGAGCAGAATCAATAGATGAATGTAATTCAAGCTGTAGGTGCATGATTTCATGAGGCACAATGTAATGTGTAACTCCAGGCAATTGAGGGGGAAGGGAGAGGGGCGGTAATGTGTAAAGTTAGTGTCTCAAGACTGGAAATCAGTGCCAAATAAATAACTTTGTAGAATGTTTTATAGCAAACAAAGTTGCATTTGTGTTTGCACGTATACACCTGATGGAATTCGTGCAAGATTAGTTGGAACTGCAAAGCACAATATGTTCTCTTTGCAGTTTAATGTACAGCAAATTGGAAGGAAGGAGGAGTTTTGTTGTGTTTGGTTTTATTATTTTTTAATGCCCCCTTATCCATGCTGTATTGCTGGAGACATTGTTTTTAAAATGTACTGTTACTTTTGCTTTTTAATTGATTCCAGTAAGTAGTTAGGGAATTACCTTTCTACACTTCGGCATTTAGTCTGTATAATTTGTAAACCCATTCTTCCCTCTTGTCTAACAAGAGTACATAATCTTTGGGAGAGCAGGTTTTCTTCCCCTCCTTCCTCCCCCAGAGGTGACTGTCTTGAGACTTGTAACTCCAGCAAAGGACATCCAGCAAACTGGAGGTAGCCTGATGGCAAGTGATGGTTTCATCATTCAGCTGGCAGGTGACAGGTTTGGTTCCAGCACTTGCTGGACTTTCTTGTGTTACTGTAATATGGGATCCTTCATTACAGCAAGACATACACCGCTCCATAGAACGTATATTTTGAAAAGAGAATTTCTGAGTTGGTTTTCTGTAAGTCATTCTGCTCTGCGAGAGGATGTGGATGCTTGGCTAGCTCTGGAGTAATGCTTCATAACTCTTAGGAAGGCCTGAGTCCCACAGCTGTTTTTTCAACTGAAAAGCAAAAGCTGTTGATATATGTTTTATAACAGCCAGTGACCGAGGTCCTATAGCATTCAGCAAAAAAGCTGAATTGTGGGCTGGTTTCAGTGGTGTTGTAGCCTGGGCATTGATATTTCACTGATGTAATTTTGTTCCAGGCTTGTTTTTTCCAATGTACCTTTGCAGGCAAGGTGGTTGCTTCCTAGATGTTTGTGTGATTTGATTATAGGTCGGAACAGGCTTTTTGATACTTCTGAATAATAGAACGGTGCATGCAAGAAGCTTGGAGGAAGAAGCGTAGTGAACTAGGGAAGAGTGATTTCAGTTTCTTCCTAGAGACATAAAATGTTTATTATAAACATTTTTCCTTTTAATTGCTCTTGTCTTTAGTTTCACATTTTGTTTCTTTCTGCCTTTTGTTTCCCTGCTGAAGGACAAAATAAGAAACAATAATAAGTTTTTATTTTTAAGTGCCCATGCTTAGAGGCTTCTGGGAGCCATGACAGAAAATAACTAAAACCATATTTTTTTTCCACAAATAGGGAGTTGTGGCCAGATAAAATTGGGATTTGGAACAAAAAGAGGCCTGTCATCCTACCCCAACATACAATATACAGCCTAGCAATAAACAACATTTATGCCTTCTTGCTTAGTATGTCTCTGTATACTCTGAGCAAAGACTGCACGGTATGTACTTGGAAAGAGAGAAGAAAATGCACAATACAGAGAGGTGGGAAGATAGAGCTTAACTTCAGCTGGTTTAATGTGGAGTAGGATCAATGTGAGATAATTCTACTCTTGTACAGCTGCTTGGTTTGTATTTATTTTAATATAGAAGCTTTTTCATACCTCAATTCAAACACTGGTATTCAGACCAGCTTCCCCATGTTCCCTTCATGGCTTTTTGGCAATACTTAATGTTAGGGCTTTCTGGTGCACCAGGAGTACTTCTGATTGTTCTTCTTTTTCCTTTCCATTAAGACTCTCCCTGCTTGCTTTTTTTTTTTTTTCCCGTTAAATTTATGTTTGCTGTCTGCTTTGGGCTGACAAACAAGTTCTCGCCATTTGGACTTATTCTAGATTTCTAACTGTTTCTTCAGCCTTCAGCGAAACTCCTGGAGAGTTCATGGTTGTTAATGAATATATTAAAAGAAGAGGACAGTGAACTAATGAGATGGCTTTTGACAGATAGAATGTAGGAAATTGGTGAAGTTTTTGTTTTGTTTTCCTATAAAACATGATAGGTTTTAGGCTTAGTATGATTCTTAAACCCATTCTTCTCTCTTGACAAACAAGAGTATATAATCTTTGGGAGAGCAGGTTTTCTTTCCCTCCCTCCTCCCCCAGAGGTGACTGTCTTGAGACTTGTAACTCCAGCAAAGGACATCCAGCAAACTGGAGGTAGCCTGATGGCAAGTGATGGTTTCATCATTCAGCTGGCAGGTGACAGGTTTGGTTCCAGCACTTGCTGGACTTTCTCGTGTTACCGTAATATGGGATCCTTCATTACAGCAAGACATACGCCGCTCCGTAGAACGTATATTTTGAAAAGAGAATTTCTGAGTTGGTTTTCTATATTTATTATTTTTTAGTGATTTCAGTGCATCTAGTTGAGCTACTGTTCCATACTGTAAGTCAGTCTGCTCTGTGAGAGGATGTGGATGCTTGGCTAGCTCTGGAGTGATGTTTCATAACTCCTAGGAGGGCCTGAGTCCCACAGCTGTTTTTTCAACTGAAAAGCAAAAGCTGTTGATACATGTTTTATAACAGCCAGTGACCGAGGTCCTATAGCATTCAGCAAAAAAAGCTGAATTGTGGGCTGGTTTCAGTGGTGCTGTAGCCTGGGCATTGATATTTCACTGATGTAATTTTGTTCCAGGCTTGTTTACTGGGCCCACATTAAGATAATTTGCTTGATGCCATGTGCAGGTGTACTGGTGCTTTACTCCTGTATGTATAGAAAGAGTTGATAGGTGTTTCCAAGCCTAGTCCAATCCTCAAGCCCTCTGCTGTGATTGATAATAAAGATGTTAATTTATACCCCTAGTGCTAGTATCTTTTACAAATGGGAATTTTTTTTTTTCCAAATAAAAACATCATGTTGGCAATTCTGTTTCAAGAGCTGTTGCAAAATATTAGCTTAACATAGATTTACTTCGTTTTGCTAAAAGCAGAAGTAAAGTATAACTCAGCTGGAGAGGACTAATGGGTTTATAATAGTAGTGTCATTGAATAGTTTTGCCTTTTCTTCAGAAGGTGAAAAAATAGAACAAAAGTTATTAAACTAGTTTTACAAGTCTCCTACTCAGGAAGCTAAGCAATGTTTTGTGCAGGAAACTCTTCCCCCATCAAAAATTCGTCAAATTTGAGCTCACAGTCCTTCAAAAAATATGTGGTTTCAGCTGGTTGAAAAATAAGTGGATTTTCTATTTAAATGCCAGCTGCAATTATTTCTGATCAATAGGTGTGTTATAAAACAAAAAACCAAAGGACTAAATGAGGCCCAAACTTGACTGAAGACCTGGGTGTGAGAATTCTGGGAAGTGGTTGTTAGCAGCAATACAACTGAAAATACAATTACAATTTGTTCTTAAACTATGACTGGAGAAGGTGGCTGTGGCAACTTTCTACATGGTAGTTCATTGTTAAGTGCCTCTGCCTGGAGATTGAGGTCGAAATTCTAGGCTTTTCAATCTTACCGGATTCAAAGCTCCTGTCTCCCATCTCCTAGGACATTTACTGCCACTGTGGTGCAGGCCACCCTGTGAAGTGAGAAAGTAGCAGTAGGAATGTATGAAATGTAAAGCCTAAGTACTGTATGTTGTTGCATAAGCTGTTACGTCCTTTGTAGTAGAGGTGATAGTCCAAAGAAGGCTAATAGCTGGCTGCAATATTGCTTCTCATTCTAATAGTGACAAAGGAATGTATTTTGAGGGAATGATGGTATTGACAGGATCTTCACAGAAGCACTGCAGATAAGAGAGCCTGATCCCCCAACTTCACCGATGAGGCAGCAGCTGGAAACGTTCCTAAATTGAGTGGCAGTTGGAGAGCTCCAGGATGGGGAAAGCTGTGGAAGTTTATTGCCTTTAGCAAAACAAATCCTGTGTAGATTTGGGGCTGCAGAAGAGGTCCAATACCCTGGTAGTAATGGAGCAAGAGAAAGACTTGGAAACTTACCTTAGGGAATTGTAAAACAAAAGCAAAAAAAAAAAACCCCAAACCCAAACAAACCCCCACTACCACCTGCCTCTTCCCAGGAAATTGTAGTGAGAGACTCTCTTCTGTAGGAGAAGGATGCCCTTACTTGCTGACCTTACTTGCTGTCTAAGTTATTACTTGGCCAGGGCCTAACCCTGCAATGTTGAAAGACTATCAGCGCTTGTCTAGTGCTTAGACTATTGTCTCCTGGTGCCCATCCATGTGGGCATGTGCCAGTGATTCTGCCAGAGGAGACCTTGAGAGTGACCTCAAGAGTAACTCTAGGGTTGTGAAGATGTTTTTGATCATGATGGTGAAGGGAAAGCCTTGGAGTAATGGGTCGTTCCTATGGGTCAGCATTTGGTTGTGCCTCTAGTGTTGTTGACAGAGGTTTGACTTTCATGACCATGGGGACCTCTTTGAGGATCAGAAACTGCTGTGGAGAGGTGGGTTCTACCAGACAAAGTAAGGCAAGAGTGTTTTTTGGCCAAGTTGTTGGCCCTGATTTAGCCAGTCCAGCATGGGGAAAAGTACATGTGGCTCAACCCAACAAAGAGTATAAAAACTTCAAGTAATAGCTGAACTTTTAAATGGATTTAAAATAAATTTAATGCTAGTATAATACTTTTCTTTGGAAGTACGTTACTACAAAAGCATTTTACAGATGACATCAATTGAGTTTAATCAAAATGTGCATTAGAATGGAATGTGCATTCCTCCTTATTTTTAAATATGTTTAGAATTATTTATTTAAGTCTTGATATGTTTTTGAAACAGTGTAATAGAGTTGGTGTTATGTCATTGCCTCTTACATTTTATCCAGCATGCTTTTTGGAAGAAATTACCTTAGGTAACTATTTAGGCATGTCCCCATTGGCTGTATTCCTATCAAGGGTATTGTTGAGGTATAGTGTATGTTTTCAGTGTCCATGATGGTCTCTGCATTCCATGGCTTGCCAGCAATTTCTCAGACTGCTGTTTTTATTGTGTCTTCCTCCCAAAGTCATCTTGAAGACCTGCAGTGGGCAAATATAGCGATGATAAAAGAGGCTGATATTCTTAAATGTTGAAACTGTGGCAAACATTTTTAAACATGATCATCTCTTGTCGAAAGATCAAAGAAAAATAAGTGAAAAATCCAAATCCTCTTAGAATGGAACAGTCTATTTATTGCATGATAGATTTTCAGTGCAAATGTGGAGTCATAATGATTGTGCAGCAGGTTTTTTGTGGCAAACATATAACTTGTGTAAAAAGTAACTTGCTTGATAGTTGAGTGAATTAATTGTCCTTAAAGGAGGCTTTTATGTATTGAAGTTTTAAATTTCTTGGTTCTTGAAAGACGGTTGGCAAAATACCATTACTCTGTTGTCCCTGAAAGTTAGAAAAGGCGCTCTAAAGATCATTTTAGAAAAGACTAAAATGCTCTTTTAATAACCTTACATTTTGCAAAAAAAATTGCAACCTACATTGGTTTACTCAGACATGAAGAGCCTGAGTATTTTAGAAAATAAATACAAAAGAGGTAGGAGCCTTTACAGGGCCTTCAAACTACTGGGTGTCAACCTATCCCATTTTCCATGAAATATTAACGAAACTTGTTTGTGTTAGGTTAGCTAGAGATTAAAAGAAGAGTCTCTCTTTTCATATAATTATTTGTAAAACTAAAATTAGATCTTAAAAATAAATCTTTAAGTAATTCTCTCTTTTTTTTTTTTTCCTCTGGTCCCATCATGTCGCAGGCATGTCTGGTTCTATGTGTGAGGTTTTATTTGCAGTGAAAGTATGCAGCTTGTTCTTTTAAATGGGTTAACTAGGTGTACTCTAAATTGGAATCAGAAGTGAGTTCTAAATTCTTATTTATCCAAATGAATAGAACAAGTCCTCAAAATGTAAAATAAATGTGCTTTGCTCATTTTGAAGTAATTGACCCACTTTCCTTAATATGTATTTGATAACAAGGAGTTTGGAGGGGTCAGTTTGTTTTGCCTATGTAGGCAGCCTTGTATTACATCTATAAGGAAGATATTTATAAATAGCTCTAAAATTTGAAGAGCAGCACTTGGAAAATCTTTAGAATTTTCTGTTACATAAGAGGAGGGAGATTATCTTACCTGTAAGGGACCAACATTTTGGTACTTAGAGTTTCTAACAGGTACACTGGTAATCTTCTTGTTTATGTCTCAAGGATTAAACATAAGTACAACCATCTCAGCAGAAGAAAAAAATTGGTGGTGAAAGACCAGCAATATAGAGTTTAGTTCATTGAATGTTTTTCTTGTGGTTGTGGTTGTCATTATTTAAAAGGTGGTGAGTAGAGAGCTGTGATCTGGGATTAGAAAAGAATATTAGAAAAGAACATGGCAACAACTGAGAGAAATATCAGCTAAAAAATATTTGAGAAGGTGAAGGTGTGTATGGAAACCTGGCAGACTGAGTGGAGGAATCATTGTGAAGTTGAAGAGCATCTGGAGTTAAGTGCAGTAAAAGCTAGAGCAAGACAGTAGGACACTAAAAAAGCCAGAAGAAATCTTACTAGAACAGAATAATGTAGAAAAAGCAGAAAGAAAAGAAAAAGTAAATCAACATGATGTAAAAGATGGCAGTACAAAAATAAGTATTAATGAAAAAATAGGCTACTGTTAATAATGTAGCAGAATTAGAATGAATAAAAAAAATCTTTAGACAGAGGGAATGGGAAGAGATAATGAAATAAGAAGTGAAAGGGCAGGGGGGAGAACCACTTAATAAATTAATAAACACAAATATAAAGCCTGATAAGAAGATCAGCCAGTCCTAGTCCTAGCTAAACACAAGCTCAGAAGATATTTCCAAGGATTTGCATTTTCACTTGTTAAAACAACTAGTTCAAACAAAAGTCCCTAATTTTTTTTTTTTTAATACTTATAATTAAAAATTTAGTTCTGCCTCGGTTGTTTTTTTGGAAGGTTTTTTGTTTGGTTGGTTTTTTTTTCTAGCTCTAGTTATTTGTATCTCTCATCGTGTTTCATATTTTACTTGTGGAAACATGCTTCATATTTCTCTATGTAGAATGTGTTACACTGAAAGCAAGTACGCGTTTCATGAGTCAGTGCTATCCAAAATATAGTTTCTGAGGTGACAGAACTACTAAGGCATTTTTAATGTTTTATTTATTCTATTTAGTAATGAATTTGCTTTGAAATCCCACAGATGAAAACAAATTTCAATCATTTAAGGTTGTACTTTTTTTTTTACATTTGGTTTCTTGAAAAGGATAATAGCATGGGAGTTCACACTGATTTCAATCTGCTTCATAAAGCTTTTCCAGCTGTGTAGATGATGACAAGACTCCCCCAGGGTTTCCACACCATGGAGATAGGGTGCTTTGCAGCCATCTGTAGAATGTGATCCCATAATTTGCTGAGAATCCTCGCTGGCGATGAATTTAAATAAGCAGTGTCTAGACACAGTTTGTGTGGTTGTTCTTTGCAAGTTCTTTTTCTAAATGATTTTTAAGTTGCACCTTTGGTGAAACTGATGTAACTTAGTTGCTTTCCTACAAGTGGCTGTGGACTAAGCCTTGAAGTTAGGGGCATTCAGCACCCGGAGGGATGCTTAGCACCTTGTGTTATTCAGTCTCTATAACAACAAATAGATAATGCATGAAATCACTTCTAATGTTTGTGTGTGCACAAATAATAACCCTGAAATGTCACGAACATTTCTCCACATTGTATCTTGCTACAAAAATATCATTCTTTGGCAATGAGCTTTTATGCTAAAAATCCTCAGGGAACAAATGGAGGCTTGCACCTCATACAGATGACTGTGTTAGTTTCTGTAAAATCCAAGAAAATTAATAAATGTAGTGTATTTTATAGTGCAGTAAATCTTTAATCTTTCAATAGTTTTAGCTTTTTTCTTTTTTACTTCAACTAAGGAAATGCTACTTCGCCTCAAGTTCAAAGACCTTCTTTCATGGACTACTTTGATAAACAAGATTCTAAGAATAAGAGCCCTGACAACTGTAATCAGAACATGCATGAGCCTTACCACATATCCAAAAACGTTTTCCCTGATAACTGGAAAGTCCCTCAAGATGGAGACTTTGATTTTGTAAGTACTTTTTTATTGTTTACTTTCTTGCATGATGTTTATTTTATATGTGCCAAAAGTAGTTAATCCCGTTCTATAACTATGTTAATACAAGGAAAATAAGTAAACATTCAGTTATCTGATTATCCAGTTATCTAGTCTTAATGCCTCATCCTGGCTGTTGAAATAAGTACAATTGCTTAACGTTAATGAGGAGCGGTATGTGACATAGTGAATATATTTCTTTGTAACTACTACTACTTTTCTTTAAAGTATTTTTGTTTCTCTATAAAGTATGTCTTAAAACAACTTTAAAATTTGATCCAGTTCTATTAAAAGAAAAAAAAATTGCTGCAGGCATGGAATAGTGTTTTCACGTTTTCTGAGTATCTCAGTAAAAGGATAAGCTTTTTAAACTGGAATGGAGCCATTTAATCTGCTTGGAGATGGTCAAGATCACCTACTGCTTTGCCTAAGCCAGCTTGGTGGTACTGTTCCAGTAGCATGCATCTCTCTACATAGAATTATTCCATCTAACACGTGTCTGTCTGTTTTAAGGTGGGGTTTCCCCCCCTCCCCCCAAAATGTAGTTTATTTCTTTTTGCCAATGTTGCAAATTTTAACAGGCAAGAAGAAAATGTTCCAAAATTACAGGTTGCTCTTAAAGTGAAGTAAATTATTACTGCTTAGAGACCTGTAGAGAATTATACTGTTTTTTCACCTTTAAGATTTTTAACATATTTGAATGAAAAAAATTAGTTTTTCTGTTGTAGATTAAACATGCTCTTAACTGCAATGCAGTAGCTAAGTATGATCACGTGGCACCTTTTTTAAAGTACACTTGGGATTTGGAGAAAAATGTTGTGTTTAATTTTAGGTGACAGCTGTAGGTGTGGGATTTTTTCCCCCTAGTTTTCATTTACTGCATTTCTACATAAAGCTGACTCTTACGTTTAAGCTAGTGGAGTGAAGCCAGTTAAATAGCACAGTGCAAGCTGTTGCTGCTGGAGAGTTTTGACTGAGTTGGTTTTTTTAGGCTTTTTTTTTCTTTTCTTTTTTTTTTTTCCTGGCCATAAAATGCAACAGTCCTCATCACTGACTAACAAAATAATTACTTGCACTATTCATTGGAAAATGACTAGCTGTTATTTAATTGGGATTATTATAGTGGCAATAAAATTGCCCTTAGAACAATTTAAAATCCATCCTATCTTTTCCATTACTTGTTACAAAATGCAAGCAAAATCTTTCTGCTTATAAATGCTGAGATCCTGATTCCGTAAGTGCTTTTTAATGAATAATTCACACATGGGTAATCCTCTGGAACTTGTTGACATTGCTTGTACATATGAAATCGTCTTCTTGAAATAAGAAATTGTCCGGAACCAAACCTGAGGAGTTCTGATTTTCAGAAACTTAACTGCTCTCTGTGTTGCAGGCAAACCTTTTTCTAGTGGTCATAGACTGCTAAGTCAAAGACTTCAGAATCTTATAATGATAGAGTGGTTTGGAAGGGACCTTTCAAGACCATCTAGTCTTGTTTTCCTGCCATGGGCAGGGATGTCTTGCTAGTTGCTCAAAGCCCTGTCCACCTTGACCTTGAACTCTTCCAGTGATGGTGCATCCACAACTTGTCTAGGCACGTGTTCCAGTGTCTCATGGACGTTATATAATGTGCAGTTTGTCCTTGACTTTCGAAGAAGTCAGTGTTGTAAGGCTTGTTGCTACAAAATTGTTCTGAATGAAGACCAAATAGGATTAAAAAAAAATAATAGCTATTTGCATGGGCAATGTATATAGTTGCAGCGTGGAGTGGAATTTTTGTTTACGCGTCATGAAAGCCAAATAATTCCAAAGATAAGACAGCTTAAGGAGTTTAGAAAGACTCTTCAGTAATGGATATGCTACTTCTGAGTAGTCTGCTCAAGAATACATGTCTCTGAAGCATCTGGTACGAGCTGATGGCGCATGGGATATTGATTTTAACAGCCTGCTGGTTGAACCATAAGCAATTATTAACTATTTATATATTCTGGAAGCACTTCTATTTATATTTTAGGCAGTGAATGACAGTATTTGTTAGACCTGCAAGAGGCTTTCTGAAAGGGTAAGTCAGTGGGTAGCATGCATAATTTATTGTCTGCTCTTTGTGAGATCAACATGAATATTTTCAGTTGCTGACATGAAGTCTTAAATGATTCACGAAAGGGGTAAATACTAGAAACTTTTTGTACTAAATAATTCCATTCTATTTTGTTTAGAATTAGCCTTCATTTGATAGAGAAAGGGATCCTAACAGTAAATACTGATGAATCATAATTTTATTTAAAGAAGTATTGATACACTAGAACTAAAATATAAATGTTCAAGATTTCACTTAATGCTAGTATATTCTACATAGAAAGTCGGAGTGCTATTAGAAGAGGAGGGATGCTCCATAAGCTGGAGGTCACCCAACTCATTTGTTGAATGAAACCATTATTCTTACTTACCTGTATACCCTTGTACGCTGTACATACCATGCCAGTGCTGGCAGCCAGCAAGTGCTTTTCTCGGGAGCCAGGGCAAAATGACAGTACTATGGTAAGAAGAGTTATTCAGGTGTGTCAAATAGAAAGATGCAGAAGCTCATTAGTGTATCTGTCTGTTACAGCATAAACTAGAGAAGCAAAAATGCCACTGGGGTGCGAGGGAGAAAGGGTAATGAAGGAAAAAACAGTCCTTATAAATCCCTGTAGCTAATTCGATTGCTTATTTCTTTGTATAAGGTGAGACCTTCAGAATTGGGAGCTAATGCTTGTGGCCAAATTTGCTATTTGGTATATTTGGTATATTTGCTTCAGGTTGCAGTGATATTTATTCTATTCCTAGTATATTTTACTGTTTGATGAAACAATACATAATTATTTTATTGGTTTAAATAACAAACATGTATTTTGTAATTTACACAATTTATCTTACACTATTGCTGCTGGTTTTAGATAATGTAGATAAATTATACAGGAAACTTATATTATAAGATGGATATGAATGTTATAAAATAATGCAAAAATAATTTAGTACTAGGTCTGGTGTGAAAGTTTTTGTATGAGCATAGTTTTCTTCCTGTCCTGGTTTGAGCTAAACTTCCTGGTTTGAGCCGAAACTTCCTTGTTTTGGGAAATGGACAAATAGGATTATTCCATGCAAATACGATAATTCCGCATTTAATTGGTTAAGGGGGTCAGGAGCAGTGTTACGTGTCAAGGTTATAAAGCAGCAGGCCGAAGGGAGTGTCTCTCTCTTGGACTTCCTGACTCCATGAAGGGAGCAGGCTGCACCCAGACTGCCGGCTGCTGAGCTAGGCTGAAAGCCCAAAGGTCTGCCTGCACCCCCCGGATCGCTCTGTGAGCTCCTGGGCAGCGGCACGCAGGGAGCCGAGTCCTCCCACGAACCTGCTCTGCCAGGGGCCAGGACAGACCAGGCCTGCTGGGTCCGACCTGCCGATGGCTGGGCCTGAAGCCCGAAGAGTGCAGGTTCTGAACTGCTTTGTCGGGGGCCTGTCCCGTCTGGATC
>NW_010419148.1:14028-14380 GCF_000710305.1 Buceros rhinoceros silvestris
CAGAGAGTGGGCTGGGGACACCCAGCCGAGGCCTGAAGGCCTGCGCCTCGGGATCGCCTGAGGACTACAGACTGTGAACTGTCGCTTGCCGTGAGTTCTCGTCTGAATTGGGTGAGAATATTCAAACTCCCTAAACTCTGTGGTGTACCGAAAGGTTTTTTTTGTTTCCCCTGCTTAAAATCGGCTGGCCACCGACACCGGCCGCGCCGCCTTCCCCCTTCCCAGCGCGAGAAGAATTCTGCTCCTTGCTGGGACAGCGGAGCGAACCAAGATTTTTGCACTCTTATCTCACCGTTGGCTGCCCGCCCGGGGTTCTGACCGTGAAAAAGGAACAGTTTGGGTAAACACTCAC
>NW_010419148.1:14395-19111 GCF_000710305.1 Buceros rhinoceros silvestris
AACCAGCCAGGAGCGAAGCATGTCTTTTCTACTGCCACTGCGTCACTTGGCTGCTTGCACAGAACTAGCTGCCGGCTGAACTGACCTTGAAAAAGAACAGTTTATGTACACCTTCACTTCTTCTTTTTTTTTTAATATCCCTCAGTTTGTAACTATATGCATATATATAGAGTAGAGTATAGTCGTGTGGATTTATTGTTTATTAAAAGTTTGTTTCAGCTTTTCTGAATGCAGACCGAGGTGTGAATTTCTTCTTTCCCCCTTAAACTCCTTCTGCCTCTAACAAGGCAGATGGAAAACGTTAAGGAATTCGAGGAGTGGGTACCTTGGTCCCTCGACCCTTGACACTTCCCTGACATTAATGTTTTTAAAAACTCCTTGCCAACGAAAATAGAAGGCTTCTTCAAGAAAATAAGATGCTTCGGTCATCAATCTGAGCTTCCAAAAAAGTAATTTTAGCAGCGTTTTTTCTTCTGTAAGTAAATATTTATACTTTGTTTTTCACTGTTGAAGTACAATTGTTTTGAAGTTCAAAAGCTGATCTTACTACTTTTTCCCTAATGCCATATGGGATTTGAGATCCATTGCTGACTTGGTCCTGCGGGCTTTCAGTTCCTCGATCAGTCTGTGCTGGTTACTGATGTGACATTCCATGAATTGATGAGAAAACATTACCACTATGGACCTTCAAGTTTTACATTGTATTTAATCAGGTCTATTACTTTTAACTAGACTGAATTCTGGTACTGTATTGAATGTTACATTATTCCAAATTTACTCTCTTATATATGCTTCAGGACTAAGGTATTGTTTTTTGTGTGTAATATGTGTTTGGGGTTCTTATACTACGTTTCATCTTGCCTTTTTAAACAACCAACCAACCCACCTCAGACATTATTGAACGTTGTCTTCTGTGACTAGGGATTTATATAGAGCTGCCTTTTTTTAAATTTCATTTTCAATTACTCTGTTTTCTATTTTTGTTATCTCATGATAAATTCTGAAAACCAGAAGTTTGGGTCTTTTATATCAGTGAACCTCAGGGAAACGTATTTCTGGGGAAGTACTTGCGAATGTTTTGTTTTGGTTTTTTCCACTTAAGCCTTTGAAGTGGAAGTGTTGGAGCTCTGATTGGATATAAATCTTACAAAAAACAAGCTAGTGTTTATTCAGACTTCAGCCTTTGTATTAAACTTATTTAACTTTTAATACATATTTCACACTCAAGGATCTGTGGATTTTTGTTCTTAGTATTATAGATCAAACTATAGGCAATTCCTTTACACATTTTCATTATTTTTAAGGGGCATGCAGCAGATGGCAAAATGAAAGCGATATTATTAACCATAATTCTGTCTGGTTTACTTGAGATTGATGTTTTTTTCACAGCAAACCTTCGTGCTGGTAAGGTTAATCAAGAAGGTACTACTCGTGAGGAAAAGCGGCATAATGTCTTTGAATATGTAAAGGTGCAGTAAAGCTATGCAGTGTATGGATGGGTATGATAGAGGTGCTAATGGTGCATGGTAGAAGCAGCTTTTCATAATGAGTCTTAACTTTTTAGTTGGCCAAATTTTAGTCTTAGCTCACAGGTCGGAAGTTTGGATCAGAGTGCTGAGTTAGAGCAAATGATGTGTTTTGATTTGGGTTTTTTCACCCATCTAAGTGACTGGTCCTTCTAAGAACAGTTGGGTTTTTTTATAAGTGCTATGAACTCGTATGACCATGTTACTATTATGATAGCTTTGTTCTTTCTATGGGGAATGTTTTTGAGGGGACATGTACATGCTGGAGAGCTATGTGTTAAGTAGCAGTATAACTGCAAGGTGGTGTTGAATTAGCTTGCTCAAATTTCTTTTTGTCTTTCACAGTTGAAGACGTTGTATTTTGTCTGCTATTTATCGTATTTTTATGGGCATTTTAGAAGATAGTTACCACCAAAAAATAAGCTAGAAGCACTTGAAATTTTTATCGTGTGAGGAAAAACGGGTAACTCTTAGCTTGCTAGGTTCATGCTCTGTGTGTCTGTGTTGTTAAATACCCTGATGATTACATTTTTATTATGACATGACATTTTACATCTCATTAAAATGTAAAATTGTTCTGTAAATCTTTCTGCTCTTAGTAGGATGTGTAGAGTGGGACATGGTGTTAACAAAGTATTTACATGACCTATGGTAGGGCAATACCTAATTGATGTGAATTAACATTACTCAGCATGAACTGCTAAACTTCATTTACACCGAATATATTATTTTGTTTTAAGTAATTTACTTTTTAGTTATTGGAAGATAAATTGTAAAAAGGCAAATCTATTTATTATAGCAATTTTAGGGTAATGATTGCCATCTTCAGTAGAATTATTTCCAAACAGGAATGGTATCCAGATTGTTAAATATTAAACAGTGAACATGTAGATCATGTTTTGCAGTAACTGCAGTATCATGTTCAAGTAGATGCATTTTGGGTGACTTAAAAATTCTGTCATAGCAAGAAAAAATTAAAAAGCCATCTGCTACCCTAGGCAGAACATTTCCCTTGGTTTCCACCAGAACAAATATAGTAATTGTGAAATAATAGTATTGCAGATACTGAGCACCCTAGTTAACGTTTATAAATGTGTGTCACAACTGATTTGGTAAAAAAGTAAATACCATAGAATAACTGAAAGCCATATAGAATTTAATTAAAAATTCAGTAATAAAGCTAGGCTGAGTTTGCTTCATTGGAAATACTTCTTTATCCAAAACCTTGGCTGGATTTACTCTGATTTTATTTAAGCAGCAGATGAGTTTGTTTGATAATTAATAGGAATTAAAGTATTTAATCTGTTTTCAACCATTTGAGATTCTTCTCTAAATAATTAAAAAAATTAAAATGAAGTATTATCATGTATTCATTTTGCTTAGTTTTTCAGTTGTTGCTTGAATATCATGAAGCATTTCCAGATGCTGACAGGAAGAATGTTTCCTTAACGAAGCGAGTATGAAACTTAGGTTTCTGAGTACAGCATAGGCTGTATGTGTATGAGGTAAACAGAAGATTATTTACAATGTCATATAGTTAACAAAAGTGTGGCAGACTGCATATTGAATTTTATTCATTTCAGTTCAGAAACTGCTGTGAGAGGAGAGACTGGAAAATTAATATAATGAATATAAGATGCTTTATGTAGTTCATTTGCAGGTCAGTGTGAACCTCAGCAGAGCAGGTTTTCTGTACCGTTACAGAAGCTTCTTGTGTATTGAGTGGTTAATTAAAAAAAAAAAAAAGTGTAGGGGTAATTCAATGGGAGAGAGATTCATATTAGGATTCCACTGTGGATGGCTTGCAGGTCATGGCCTTGGTTTGTTATCATCAGGGAAGCCTGATAACATGCCTGCAGGGGGGAGGTTGTGCCAGCCGGACATCTAAGCTGAAAATGTGTTAGCGGTTGTTGGGTTTTATTTTTTCCACTAGGCAAAGAACAACCTATTAAACTTTTTTTTAAAACTCCGTAAGTCATATACTGTCTGATTTAACTAAATCTGTTTTCATATTCTAACCAGAAAAGGAAAATCATTTCTCTTGTGGAGAGCAGGGGACTACAGGACTTAAGCAGAAGGTTTCCCCCACTGGTGTGGAATATGTTCCTTCCCATGTTATTATAGAAGTAAATAATTGAAAATCAAGACTAGTAGTTTGGTCTCATACATAACTGAATTGTTTAGGCTGTGAACAGAATCAGTCCTTCCTGTTTATCTTAAATTGTAGGAGTATTTCAAAGCTGTTAACTCTGATCACTGAGTCAGTAATGCTGAAGTGCCAGTGATGTACATTTGCAGTTTTGGAAAGTGAATTGTGCCATCTCTCAAAGATTATGTGCTTCTGTATGTTAAAAGAGCACAGAAAACACCGTTGTAGGCCTAAAAGGATTTTGCAGTCTTACACGTGAAAAACAGAATTAAAGATGTTTACTTATCATTGACATGTCATCTGAAGATAAGACAAGAACTCAGGCTTGAATTGCAGCAATTTATTTGAAGTTAGATAATAATAAGAATGATAGGAGAACAATGTACAACAGCAGATTGTGTCAGAGAGTTGCAGAAGTTGCTGTTTTTATGAGTGGTGAAGACCTGATTAGATAAATGTGTCAGGAATAGTTTTGGTGGAGTTGATCCTGTTTGGAGCAGAGGATTGTCGTAAGTGACATCCTTTTGTAAAAAGAAAAAAAAAAAAGGCCGTACTTTCTATGTCTTTTAAAGCTACTGGTGATGGCTGATGCTTGTAATTGTAAAAGACATTGAGAACACTAGGTCTTCCAAACTCAACCTCTCAAAAATGGTCACATGCTTAATTTGTTTATTAGGAGCGTCAGTATTTTGGAGGAGCTAGACCTTGAGTAACCTTGACTATTTTCACAATTAGCAGTCAACTGTTATTTCGAAACATGAGTCTGCCTCTGGAAAATTCCCACCAAGATTTGGTCAGTAAAACTGAACTATTTTTTCTTTCCTGAAAGTTTAAGGTGTCCCTGCTGTCTTATTTTGTCATGTCAAATAGTTTCAATGTGCAATGTGGTTTTTAATTACAAAATAGTTTCTAATGAGAAGACTCTTCAAAACTTATTTTTCAGCCAACTTTCAAGTTTTTAGTATAGAGTTAAGAATGAAACTACTTCAATCCAAAGAGTTTAAATGCTTGCATCATCTAACCCCTCTTTCCACCTCCCCC
>NW_010419148.1:19242-19626 GCF_000710305.1 Buceros rhinoceros silvestris
TACCCCCGCTTTCCACCTCCCCCTTCCCCCCCCCCCCCACCCCATCAGCTCAAATGGAGAGAGTGAAGTGTAGCTCAAGTGTATGTAGTCCGGTAGTCCATTACACACAAGGTCTGAAATCTGTGCATAGGTTAAGGAGAACAAAGAAAAAGAGTGAAGCTGGTGAGCTGGGGCAGTGCTGCTGGTTTAAAGTAACATCTTGTTACCTTGGTAACCAGTTGTCTGTACTAATATACCTCTTTGAGATCATTGTGTAATAGCTAAGTAATATGTGTAGCCTAGAAAGAGCTTTCAAATTCTTTGAAAAATCACTTGTGGCTGGGGAAGTTTTATATGATCCTTTTTTTTCCATCAAACTAATTCAGTTTTAGGTCTACTCTGTTT
>NW_010419148.1:19670-33824 GCF_000710305.1 Buceros rhinoceros silvestris
GGACAAGTTTTAGATGATCCTTTTTTGTCCATCAAACTAATTCAGTTTCAGGTCTACTCTGTTTTCTCTTACACAAAAAGAAAGGGGGGAAATTAATCCAAATAGTTTCCATGTTGCATAAATCAATGTCAAGACAACGTACCACGCCTTTGTGCGTAATGTGTGATCCACAAACTGAGTGCTGACACCAAGAGGTGTGTGTTCTACTTCAGGGTTTCAGCAGAATTCTTTGAAATAACCTCTGTCACAGTATCATGAAGATTTACCACCAAGAAACAAAATCTTTTCTCCTACTCTTTGCTGTGATGATTAATGATAATGAAAAGAATTAAAAATAAAACTTGCCTCCAAATAGTGTACAACTGGAATTTTGTAAGATTGTTCTAAGTTAATTTTTGTATCTCCTTAGTTCTGAAGAGGATTTCTGCATTATCTGGTTTGGTAAAGAGCATGGGATGGCTTTTTCTGTTTAACTGTTTTTACCTTTTTTAGTCTTTTTTAATTTTTACTATACTTAAATAGGAACATGAGAACTTGTCAGATAGGATTCTAACAGTTTAACAGAAAAAAATTGATCAGTGTCTATGTGGCTAACTTGAAATAATCAGAAAGCTTGTATTAGATTTCGGTGCCTCATGTTTTGATCAGCAGCCAGTAAGTACCGGGTGTAGACTATATATTAAGCATAGTTGTTAACAGTATTTCATAAACAAAATACTGGAAATTAAATGACTGACATTTAATACTATTGAGCTTTATGAAGAATGGGAAAAAATCTGTGCCGTTTTTGTTTGCAAATAACTTGTGGAATATGAAGGAAGAGATTTCTGCATTAAGGCATTGAATTAAAACAGAGGACTTATATGGGAGTTCTTTGTTATTTGGAAATAGTATTTTCTTAGATATCTGATTAGATTCAGCTTAGTACACATTTACCAAAACCAGGGATTGCCCAAAATATTTTGGTTTATCTGTAGAATTTGTTTCCTTTTTTTAAAAATTGCATAACTGAAAGATAAAAGGGAACACCTATGAAACTTGAAAGCAAAATATGTATTTCTATATGAATGCACTTATTGTCATTTACTTGTATTTTAGTAATTTATGAGATGTATACATTAAAAGGATCCAAATGTTATTCTTCTAGATCTCTGACCATACATGCCTTATAGCCCTGACTTACTTATTGGGAGTTGCAGCATCGCTATGCACTAGTAATTTTATTTTTGGTGGAAAACGTGAGATTTTTTTTTTACAGAAATGTGTGCAGTCTAAAGCGGTAAGACAGCTGTTTGGAGACTTGATTTTTTTTCATTCACTGTTGTTGTTATTTGTGTCTGGATAAGACTGCCTCATGGACAGCACTAGTACCTAAAAAGAAAAACAAAACAAAAACCTATGTAAAATTACCCAAGGCCAAGGTGGGGGTGGGAGGTGGGACCACAGAAATGGATGAGTTTTGATACCTGTTTTATCATGTTTTGTGAGTAACAATTTGAAAATAAAACTATGCCAGCCCAATATATAAAGCTGCAGCTATTGACAAACTCTTTATAGAAGGGTTAATCTCATACTTGCTGAAGTCAGTGGCAAGGCTTCTACTGACAGCAGTGTGAAGTTTAGCTGCTCACATTATTAAAGAAACCGTTTTCATTTGTGTGCCTAAATGTGCAACTGCATTTAGGTTTAGGGTTAGAAATTTTACAGCTTGGACTGTTTCTCTTAGTATTGCTTAGTTTAGAGCTAGTATGCATGGTTCCTAGGAAAGAAATACCTGAAGAATTAACACTTAGCATCTACTTAAAGGTCTTGGTATTGCTTACCTTTGTGTTGGTACAGAATACTGGTAAGGAAGTTCAGCTTCTTAACCTGAATCATATGTACCAGGACTGTTTCAAAAAGCTGCTTGACGCTCAGCTGAGAACCCTGACTGTGTTTCTCCGACAATTTTTAGTGTGCCATAGTGAGAACTAAAACAAATTAGCTTAAACCACTTTGAAGAATTTAATTTATTTTACTTTGCATTGCAGCAGGCTCGGGTCATGGACAAGGTTAGCTCTTCAGCTGAGAAGCAGGAACTTTGAAAACTGTGCAACCTTGACTGCGTGATACCGCATGAACATCATGTAGTGCTTGTAGATGTGAATTAGGTGGAACTTTCTAAAAATATGCGTGTTTGGTTTTTTCCCCCCTCATGGTGTCACTACAGGCCAATGTAATTAGTTGGTTTTTATATTTGAATATTCTTCTTTCAAGTAAGAATGGAGGAAAAAGTATTTCTTCAAAGACACTTAGAGACCAAACTTGCCTATCACCCCAAGCAGATCCAAAAAGTTCTCTTAGTAAAAATGAGGTGTCCCATAATGACTCTCTCTTGAATTTCGTTGTGTCTTCTTTGAATATTGTGCTTTTTGGCATAGGGAATTACTATCAGAAGTGTATGAATGAAAGAGAAAGCTTTCTTACTGGAAGCTCCTTGGACATTAATCCCACTGAAATCTGGAGGAGGTGCTTTTTTTTTTTTGAAGCTAGTTCTTTATGTGCTTCTAGATCAAACGTTTGGGGTGGGTTTTTTTTTCTGCAGTGTCAGTTGGATTATCACTTTCACAGAATAGTTATTTATTTTTCATTCAAGTTAGTCATTCCTTTAAGATTGACGTTAATTATAGTCACATGTTCTAAATGCCATCCACACACAATAACAACATGCACTCTACAGACATGGATAATCACCTCAAGATGAGAACTATTATCCTGATAATTTCATAAAGGTAGAAATGTGGTATTTCCATGGTGCTTGTGATGTGTGTATGCACTTTTTGTTTTGCTTTTGCATATTTATTTGCTAGTTCTGTCTTTCTAAAGACTTCCCATTAACAGAATACCACTGTGAGTCAAGATAGAGACTGATGTAAGTAAGCCCACATTCAGACAGGTACAATTAAAGTAATGAAGACATTAAATTAAAAAATGAAACCGATGTATGTCCTTTGGGATTTCAGTGTGACTAATGATCCAGTGAGATGTGAACACCCGTGTGCAGCTCACCTTTAATGATGCTTCAGAGAGACAGAGAAGGAATTGGAGGGAGTACGATCATAATGTGGCTTTGTGTGTAAACACTTTGATGTCTCTTTTTGCCTCTTGAGCTGGTTAACTTCCTTGTCATGGGTTTCAAAGAGGCCTGGTTTACAGTGGTTGTTTTTCTACGTGAAGTTCTCTGACAACTGCTAGCATGTTTTGAATGGTACTGTAACACAGAGCCTTTTGAAGGAATGACATTATGACCAAATAATGCACCTTTCAGTTACACTCAGTGGTTAACAGGATTGAAGTCCCAAGTTGTGCAGTGCCCTTTTAATTAAAAAAACAAAACCAAAAAACAGAAGCCCTGAACAGTTTTTAGTGTAAAGGGTCTTTGCAGAAAAAAAAAAATGGAAAGGATCTGATGCCTCTGAAGAGGATTTCTGAAGGATTTGGGGGAAAGAGGGGTGGGTGGAGGGAGGCCACATGTGTTACTCAAGCATCCCTGTGGCCTGTGAAACTCAAGGTCCTGGTTTTCTGCTTCTGCTGGCTCATGACCTCTGTGGCAACAGACTACTGGTCATTTCAGAGGTGGGCTAATTCAAAACTCCAGGGGAGGACAGCAACGTTGGAAGCGTTGGGTAGTTTGAAAGTATCTAACCTGTTTTCTGTGTTTTAAAGATCTGTTGCTATGGCAGCTCACAAAGGACTGAGCACTGCTAAGTTTCAGAGGTTTGGCAGTCATGCGTGCGTGGAGGGGCTGTATCATTTACACCACCGAGCTGTGTTCCCTGCACCCATCTTTTTTTACAGATACTTATGCTACCCTAGAATTAACTACTTTAGAAATACTTTAGAAAACATGTTACCTAAATCCTCATGTAGCAGTTTACTAACATAGCTTAATTTCAACTCAGTTCTTCCTTTGTTCATCTTCTCCATCTTAACTGTAGCTTCCCAAAATAGAGCACCTCCAAAGAACAATAGTTGCCATATCCTATGGTCCTCAGACTGTCTTGCCACAAAACACCGTGATCATTTTGTTCTGCAATTCCATATCCTGTGTTTTGGAAGTCATGCTTGACCATGAGTTTGGGAGAAATTAATTGCAGAGCCGAGATGCCTTCATTGAAAAATAGTCTGACAATTTTAATCAATGAATTGCTGTCTGAAATACCTCTGCTGCTGGCAGTTGCTATTAAAGCATATGGGGGAGAGAGGGTTCTGCAGATGGCCAGTTCAATAAAATATTTTACAACTTAAAACTGAAAGTCAATGCAGTGAACTTCACCTGGCATCTTGAGCGTACTGTGCTTATTGTGAAAACTGTCTTTTAGTAAGTCGACCAGAGTATAGTATGTACAGTACAGAAACATTTGGTTAGTAGAGGTGCTATCCAGTTCTCAATTTAGCACATATTTTTTTTTATTATGGAGAAGAATGCCTCTAATGTGATCCATGTCTGAAAGAATACGTTCTTGTCAAGCATAAATTTCAAGAGAAGTCCTTGTCATAACTGCATCTCGTATTCATAGGAGTAGTTGGGGGCCCAGATAAGCACCTTAGTTATAGTAATACTCTGCCTTACTGAGTGGGAGCTATGAGAAGGAAGAACACTCTAGCTAGCTGCTTTTTTTTAATCTTTACCCCAACCCCCAAAATCTGTAAGCATTATTTTGAACTTGCTCATGTTGAGCTATGGATTGATAGCCCTCCTACATCTCTATTAAGCAGATTATAAGACCAAATATGAAGCAGAATGTTTAAATAAATATCTGTGATATTTATGTGATATAAATAAATATCTGTGATATTTAGTTTATTGGTTATCTGGGAAAAAGTGTCGTAATTGTGAAGGTTTCTGAACTAATCTCATTAACTGCAAAAACATGTTAAACTGTGTTCAGATGCTGAAATCAAATGCTCAGAAGTTAGGGAGTGATGCGTTTATGATTGTTTGACCCATTTTGGGCCCATTCTTTAATTATATGACTATGGTTTAAACTCAGTTAAAGAATGTGTTATGGTGTTTAGCTATACTGAGAAAAAAGCAAAATTAAGGCTGTTTAAGGAGTTGTAAGTTGTTCTTCCTTAATGTCTTTCAAGAATTTGACTTAACATTCTTTCAAAGAGTTTATACATAGAATCGTAGAATGTAATTCTACAACAATTTAAGAAGGAAAAGGAGGAGGAAAAACAACTCTTATTCCGTGCAAGCACAACAGCCCTCTGCCACGCAATACTGGTGAGGTTTTAACGCTGAGTTGTTAGCTGCTGATACCCAGATCACAGTGTCTTCAATTGTTAGAATAATACGCTGACTGACGGAGAGAGGATATCAAAAGGAGGAATAGACTACTGGGAGCCTGAATGGACTGAACAGGAAGGGGAAGGAAACAAGGAAGACAGACTTAGTCTTTCTCCTGCACGTGGTATAGGATTAATATGAGCTGGGCCCACAGAGGTATTTCTCTGAACAAGACACAAGCGACTTTGAGCACCAGTTGTTGAGGCAGAGTGTCAGTCCAACCCAGCCTTTATATAATCACCATGGCTTGGCTTCGCGAACAAAGATCTGGGAAGGGCTTTTCCCACGCTCACTGCAAGGATGAGTGCACCCTTCAATACTGTGCGGTGGATTTTTTTAGGTGAGGCGCAGTGTGCGCAGAACTGGCTCCACCCTTTACACCTGAGGTTCATCTGCCAGGGCTTAGCGAGCTTGTACAGTGACAACGACGTCCTCAGGTCATAGGTTTGGTTAGAGTATGCTTCTCTTAGATGGATGCCTTACAGGGCTAAACGAGCTCCATGTGCCCGGGTTTGGAGTCAGAGCTGTCCTTCTCCTAGGATGGCTGCCCAAAGGCTAGTGAGCCCATCCTGCCCGTGGACACACTTTGTCTGACCCTTCAGTTGAGACCTGTCTGGCTTGGGAGACCTTACTGGAGGCATATGCCACCACCAGCACAGCTCTCAACCTCACAAGGGCACGCAAGCTCTTTCTCCTCGACAAGGGGATGCCTGTGAAAGAGTTGCTGCTCTACCTCTGGACATCACAGACCCGGGCACGGGGCGGCCGGGGCCTGCCAAGAACAGGAGTCCTGGAGCTCAGAGGTACAGACAGCGCGGCTGGCTTGGGAGACCTTACTGGAGGCATATGCCACCACCAGCACAGCTCTCAACCTCACAAGGGCACGCAAGCTCTTTCTCCTCGACAAGGGGATGCCTGTGAAAGAGTTGCTGCTCTACCTCTGGACATCACAGACCCGGGCACGGGGTGGCCGGGGCCTGCCAAGAACGGGAGTCCTGGAGGTCGTTTATATAATAGTGCATGTCGAACAGAATTGCGCAGTAGATGTGTTATGATGCATAGTGTGAGATAAGAATAGGGACTGATTAGGTGAGTAAGACTTGAGAGTTCAAGTATCAATTATTTTTGCTTCCGTGAGAATGGGAACTAGCATTAAAATGCAAAGGGAGTTGAGATAGATGGTTGGGTTGGAAGGGATCTTTAAAGATCATCTATGATTCTATGAATATGCAGTTGCAGTTCAGGAAGACAGTCACATGCTGCTGGGCTGCGTCAAAAGAAGTGTGGCAACAGGTTGAGGGAGGTGATTCTGCCCCTCTGCTCTGTTAAGACCCCACCTGCAGTACTGTGTCCAGCTCTGGAGTCCACAGTACGAGAAAGATGTGGACCTCTTAGAGCGAGTCCAGAGGAGGGCCACAAGGATTATCAGAGGGCTGAAGCTCCTGTCCTGTGAGACAAGGCTGAGAGAGTTAGGGTGCTTTAGCCTGGAGGAAAGAAGGATCTGGGAAGACCTTACTGTGACCTTTGAATATATACAGGAGGCTTTTAAGGAAAATGGAGTGAGACTTTTTACCAGTGCCTGTAGGGATAGGACAAGAGGCAATGATTTTAAACTGAAGGAGGGTAGATTTAGACTGGACATAAGGAAGAATTTTTTTTGTGGTAAGGTTGGTGAGATGCAGGAAGAGCTTGCCCAGAGAAGCTGTGGATGCCCTGTCATTGGAAGTGTTCAGGGTCAGATTGGACAGGGCTGTGAGCAACCTGGTGTAGTTAAAGATGCCCTTGTCTGTGGCAAGTCTTTAAGGATGGTCTTTAAAGGTCCCTTCCAAACCAAACCATTCTGTGTTCTATGAAAATTATGGGGAAGGAGGAGTGGCAGCAAGGAACTGGTATGGATTGACCATAACTGCTCATCCTTTTTTTTTGTGGTAAGGTTGGTGAGATGCAGGAAGAGCTTGCCCAGAGAAGCTGTGGATGCCCTGTCATTGGAAGTGTTCAGGGTCAGATTGGACAGGGCTGTGAGCAACCTGGTGTAGTTAAAGATGCCCTTGTCTGTGGCAAGTCTTTAAGGATGGTCTTTAAAGGTCCCTTCCAAACCAAACCATTCTGTGTTCTATGAAAATTATGGGGAAGGAGGAGTGGCAGCAAGGAACTGGTATGGATTGACCATAACTGCTCATCCTTCATCCCTCCGCATTGCTTGGTGGGTAGGGATGGGGTGTGTACAACAGCCTGTAATCGAGGAGTGAAATTGAGTCTGGAAAAGGAGGCAAGGTGTTGCTTTAGTGTTATTCCCCTTTGTTTCTCACTACTCAAATCTATTTTTATTGGTAGTAAATTATTTTCGCCATGTCAAGTATGTTTTGCCCATGGTGGTAACTAGTAAGCAAACCCCCTGTCTTTATCCTGAGACGTGCTAAAGAGGGGGAGTGAGCAGCTGGGTCAATGTTTGGCTGTTAGCCAAAGTTAACCCACCACACATGGTAAGACTCATTTCAGCAATCTTCTGTAGCTAGAAGTTCATCTCCATCTTTGAATATGGATAAGTTTTTTCTTGGTCCGTATCAGCTCTCCTGTATTTTTTCCTGATACAGCACTTCTGTCATGCAGCCATAGCTCAGTAAGAAGCACCATTGCAGATGCTTGCTTTATTGGAAAGAATGCTGGGTCTCGTTCTCCCTTGGTGATCTAAAGCACAAATGCCATCTGTCCTACAGTTAAGATCACTTCAGTGAGTTTCTATATAACTGTTCACACTTGACAGAGACAGAGAATCAGTCTAGCTGCTTTTTAATTTCTTTTTACAGAGTTGTCCTCAAATTGCTCCATATCACATGTAGAGAAGTGCTGCTTCCAAGTTCCTACTCATGAAAGTTGGCATTTTTCTCTGAGACTTCTCAGAAGGCGGCCCTGTGTGCAGTACAAGGGCTTCAGGGTGGCTTCATTTCATGGCTTTCTGCTGGAGTGACTAGCTGTCCTCAGGATCATGATCAAATCAGACCTAACTCCAGAGACTTCTTGGTGTTTTACAGCTGCCAGATGATTGGCAAGTATGTAACTAGTGAATGTTTAAGTCTAACAGCTTAAGGCAGGCACATGCTTTGTTCAGATATATGCCAAAGGACAGTTGTGTTTGAAGAAATTGATCCTACCCGGCTCCCCCACCTTGTAGCAATATAGTGTTAGGAATATTCTAAGCCTCTCTGTGTATTAGGAACATACTGGAGTGATAACCTATGTGAACAAACAAGGAGACATGAGATTTTGATGTTCTGCAGAAAAGATTGTGATATGTGGAATTGATGTATTTAGTACCAGACCCATATTTGCTATCTGCTTCCTGGGATCCTTGGTAATATTGGGTAATGTAGACTAGAGAATTGTGAGTGAGTAGGCTTCAAGGAAGATAGTCAAGTCAGTCTGCTGGAACCTGAGATGCTTCAGTGGGTCTGCTTTTCTTGATGAGGAAGAAGAAATATTTTTGATTAAGTGAATAAATGTTTTTTGTCTCGGTCTGATTTATCCACAGGGTCCCATTTGGATGCCTCTTTAATCCACTAGTAATTTTACTAGTCTTTTTCTTGCAACTTATCTTTACTAATGATCCTCAGAAAGCTATGATAGTTAGAAGACTTAAGTTTTCCCTAGCTTCATGAGGGCGATTTTTACTCCTTTTCACCTCTCTGTGTTAACAATTAGTTTTGGGATTTCAGGCTCTCTGTCCCAGGACTTGCATTGCCCGACTCCTTAAGTCTTAGGCCAGATTGTTGAAACTCTCCTGATGCTACACTGATCTACTGCGAACATCCTTATCAAAAAGTATTAGGAAGTTCACTATATATACATAGGTAAGTGGACCAGTTTCTGTGGGTGGAGACCAGCTTTGTACTGATCCTCTGTGTTTTGAGGCTGTTCCTCTTTGTTCCCGGTGATCTTTACACACTCCTTAGTCTACCTCTCTCTTGGAAATATTTTCATGACATTCTGTATTGATATTTCCCAAGAGCTTAACAGGGGTTTTCCGGCTGATGTAATGAGACTTTATTGCTGTGGGTCATCTGTATGAGCTTACATCTACATGTTCATGACTTCATTTTTCTAATTCTTTTAGTGAAAATAGTCTTTTCTAGTGATTACTGCCTAGTTAGGATAATGTATCTTGTGTACTTCATGTGTTTCCTTCAGAGTTTATTCAAGCTAGGAAACCAACCTGCCTGTGTTCTTACTGAAGTCACACACATCTAGGAATGACATCAGGCTTGAATTATTTATGTATTTAAATTTGAATGAGAAGGTTAGGAAGATTGTTCAGCTTTTCAAACAGATTGCAAAAATGCCTGGATGTGAAAAGATTTCCCCACAAGGAAGCAGCGTAGTGAGACTAGCATGCTGGGTCAGGATCTACTGCTGGAGGGCTAAGAGTGTGATTCCTGTGCAGCCACCTGAGCACAAGTGTGCTCTGAGATCTGAGAAATGTGTCCATCCTTGAGACATGCAGACTTGTCCCGATAAATTCCATATGTGCTTCTTTTAAGTATGGTGCCATTATGGAGGCTTCTGGGCATGATGCAGCTCATGAGAGTGGTTTTGTAGTCATTGTTTTCCTCAAGGCTTTATTGTTCCTTCATCAGTAAACCTGTATGTTGCAGCTTGTAATGGGGTTTCTTCAAGAAGTTTTATTCATGTGTATATTCCTCACTCTACCTGAAAACCCATTGAAAGTTGCCTGGGATTTTGGATGTGAAGGAATAAGGATGCACATTTACCAGTTGGTACCTCAAGTATGCGACCTTGACAGCACAGCCTTGAGTGTATATGCCTACGAATATTGCAAAGGAAAAAAAAAAAGAAGCTCTTTCTGGGATTGTGCATAGAGCAGCACATTTCAAAGACATTCTAGTTCCTGCTCAATAAGTTATTTTAGCTGGTGGTGTCTATTGCCCTTTGGGAATTTCAGGAAGTATACTTCAACATCCACTAGTTTAATGAAATAAGCAAAATTAAGGGACGAGAAAACATAAGTTTAGAAGAAACTTCTGCTTGACGAATCCTACATCTAAATGTGTGGATTTTTACATAACATCCACTCATGTAAGTTTGGGGGTTGTTAACTTCACACACTGTTGCAGGAAAACGAGAATGACAAAACCATCACGAGGCCTCAAGTCTTCTGGTAACATTGGAAACTGCACTGCTTTTTCTCTTTCACTGCCAGATTTATGGTTTTGATTTTCTATCTGGGCATTTAGAAGAACTGTGTTTTGGGCTTTTTTTCAGTAGTAAGGCATTCTGGAACAAAGATGAAGGGAAAAACTTCAGCAGCAATCAGAATTTGCGGAAAGCTTGGACTGAGGTTATTCTCCATGGCAATGCAAGCTAATTGTAACTGTATTAGAGAGGCAGAGTTGTAGAGGTAAATAGTTGGTGTAATATATTGAGTTATATTTTTATATGCTAATATGACTGTAGAAGGCATTGACATTCTCTTATTTCAGCAGCTATTGGTATTTAGGTTAAAAATTAAATTCTTTAGCTATTAATACAGTATGAAAAAAGAAAGAAAGAATACAAAGATGACTCTTGAAATTGGGTAGAAGTTTTATAGAGCTGCTGTTTTGTTTCTGTTGCTATAGGAGTAAAATCCCAGTCCTCTGCTAACTACACAAGTGAAAAACTGAGCCAAAAACTGTTACATGCTTTCCTGTGTAATACTAATGACAGCACCTGCAACCCTGGTTTTAAATGCTTTTTCTTGGTTTTTTAATTGCTTCCGCTTGCTTGTATACAAACAGATTCACCTTATTCTGTCTTCCTTCCACCTTTCCTTTTACTATAGCTGTTGAGCACAACACTGTGTGATAACAGTTAGTGAGTGAATGGCTGGATCGAATCATTTGTATTAAATTAATCTCAGAAGGGGCATATCACAAGTTGCACAGGAAGCACCCTTTATGTCAGTTATACATTGCCAGTAGGTTCACTGTCAACTGTGAATTATCATCTTTTCAGGTATGAACTCTGAAGATGTGTAAACTTAATTTGGATTTACTTAGATTTGCTAGCCAGTAATTTGTATGTACCAAGTACTTAAGCTTTCTTATCTCTGTAAGATAGCTAGCTACCTATCTCTAACTTTACTCCTCTGAGAATTTGTGCTGACCCTCTTTCACTCTTTCATCCCTTTTCTTTGCAAATACCAGATTTCTACCTCTCATTCAGCATGGCATTAACTTGGCTTACCTGTGTTGTTTAAGTTGTAGTTTATAACTTGTGTTTATAATATCACTTCTTTAGTCAGCAGTCAGTCTTCAACTACGTTAAAAAATCGGCAGGATCTCAATAGTAGTTTGCATCTGATACTAAATTGTGGGTAGACAGGGTTACCGTAAAGACAGCTTGTATTTGAGGAAAACTTGCTTCTCCTGCTAATTTGTGGACAAGCAGAATTTCTCCAAAGACATGATGTACCTGAATACACTACTTAAGGATCATCAATTTCTCCTTGGTGTTTTCCTAAACAATCTGGAAATGCTGACTTTTTAAGTTGGAAAAGAATCGGACAAGTTATTTTTCTCCTTCAAATCAAAAGCAGATAGGAACAAAAATACTGTAAATAGATGGGTATAAAAGGTGACTGATATAGATTGCACTTTTTTTGGTGGCCTTTCAGAATTTTTATTTCAGGAAAAAGTAAGTTTCGCTTCCCCTTTATGTTTAAATGAGCACCAAACTTAAAACATTAAGTCACAAAAGCACGCAAGTCCTCTGGTGATATCCATTACCAGTCAAAATGATCAGAACAATGATTTATTCTTTCAGTGATTTCTGAGCTTCTAATACTTGGGATGTGTTGACATGGTAATTTGCGTATGAGTACATGTAGAGGTCATCTTAAAGTAAATGAGCAGCAGAATAACGATTCCAACATTTTCTCATGTACTACTGTATTATTTTTATTTATTAAGACAGTTCTTATCCAAATTATTATTAATCAGAAAAATGAGAGATGGAAATTACTTTAATGATCTTTTCTGTATCCCTACTAAAGTAGATGTGCTACTGAATGTTTTTTCCAGACTAGCTTAACACATCTGAATTGAAGGTACTTCCATCACTTTCCGTGGGGGCCTGTGTCATAGTTTTATAGATCTGACAGCTGAACAATACTTGGTTTTTTATCTTCAGTTTAAAAATCTATGATGTTATGCCTAGTTACAGCTCTTTCAACAATCTTCAACAATTCCTTCGCCAAGGAGGAATAACTTACTCAAGTTATGTAGGTTATTAAATCTTTCCTTACATGTCTATCTTAGGGAGAATATTGCACAACTAAAATGTTATATTCATGAGTGTATAAAAACACACCCCAGAAATTATTATAAAGATTTGGAGTTCATTTCTATTTGAGGTCCCTGGTGCATAACCAGGTTGTCAGTAGCTGCCAAGAATATGATGGCTTCCCCCATGAGTTGATTCTTTACTTGCATCATGAGCATCCACAGGTGGGAATAGGTGGTTCTTCAGGAATGGTACATCTGTCTTCAGGCCACTAATATTAAGTTGTAAAAAGCCATCCTTGGTTCTCGAACTGCAGCACAGTAATAAAAATACAGTAACTTCTTTGTAACCCACTTGACAGCTGCTAGGGGAGATTAGTTGGTGTGTATGACCTATTCCTTATGGAGACACTTTCTCTCCCTATATGTTGAAAGGACTCTAGAAGTCTCAGAGAAAAGGTTTTCATGCTCAGAGTCTTCCCTTTTGGACGTGAAGAGAAACCACCGTCAAATTAAAAATCCAACAAACAAAACCCTTGTTTCCTGTGTGAACTGTTTTAAGATACCATGTAAATAAATCATTGGTTTCACAGAAGGAAGAGGCTAGCCACTGGCAGACAGCAAGGAATTTATCCTCAAGGATGCTGCCAGAGTTATTAAAATAATTGTGTAGTGTAGAAAGCATAGATGGAGCTGTTATCTTGAGACTCAGTATTTCATTCATGTAATCACCAGACTCATCTGGTTGGAAGAGACCTTCAAGATCATTGAGGCAAGCTATTCACCCTGCACTGCCAGGGTCCCTAAACCATGTCCCTCAGCACCACATCTACACATCTTTTAAAAACTTCCAGGGATGGGGACTTCACCACTTCCCTGGGCAACCTGTTCCAATGCTTAATGACCCTCTGTGTAAAGAAATTGTTCCTGCTATCCAACCTAAATTTCCCCTGACACAACTTAAGGCTATTTCCTCTCGTCGTGTCATTCATAACATGGGAGAAGAGACTGACCCCCACCTCACTACAACCTCATTTCAGGTAGTTGTAGAGAGCAGTAAGGTCTTCCTTAAGCCTCCTTTTCTCTAGCCTAAACAATCCCAGTTCCCTCAGCTGCTCCTCATAAGTTCTCTAAACCCTTCACTAGTTTTGTTGCTCTAGCACCTCAGTGTCCTTCTTGAAGTGAGGGGCCCAAAACTGGACACGGTATTCGAGGTGCAGCCTCACCAGTGCTGAGTACAGGGGAACAACCACTTCCCTGCTCCTGCTGGCCACACTATTGCTGACAGAAGCTAGGATGCCATTGGCCTTCTTGGCCACCTGGGCACACTGCTGGCTCATGTTCAATCGGCTGTCGACCAGCACCCACAGAACCTTTTATGCTGGGCAGCTTTCCAGCCGCTCTTTCCCAAGTCTGTAGTGTTGCAGGAGATTCTTATGACCCAAGAGCAGGACCCAGATCTTGGCCTTGTTGAACCTCATACCATTGGCCTCAGCCCATCAATCCAGCCTGTCGGGATTCCTCTGTGGAGCCTCCTGACCTTGC
>NW_010419148.1:33963-34340 GCF_000710305.1 Buceros rhinoceros silvestris
CGCTCTTCCCCAAGCCTGTAGTTTTGTAGGGGGTAGTTGTGACCCAAGTGCAGGACCTGGCACTTGGTCTTGTTGAATTTCATACAGTTGGCCTGCCCAGATCCTTCAGTAAAGTCTCCTGACCTTCAGGCAGATCAACACTACCCCACAACTTAGTGTCAGCTGTGAAGTGACTGAGGGTGCACTCGATCCCCTCATCCAGATCACTGATAAAGATGTTGAAGAGGACAGGCCCCAGTACTGAGCCCTGAGGAACACCAATGTTGACTGGTCGCCAGTTGGTTTGAACTCCGTTTACCACCGCTCTCTGTGCCTGGCCATCCAGCCAGCTTTTTATCCAGTGAAGAGTACACTCACTCAAGCCATAGGCAGCCCCT
>NW_010419148.1:34723-57119 GCF_000710305.1 Buceros rhinoceros silvestris
TTGCTTTCCCCAGCACTGTCGTCAGATGACAGACCTGTAGTTCCCTGGGTCCTGTGTCCAGCCTTTCTTGTAGATCGTCATCACATTTGCCAACCTCCAGTCGAATGGGACTTCCCCATCATCCAGGACTGTTGGTTAATCCAGGGGTTTGTAGGAATGCTTTTTTAGAGTGAATGATTTTCTGCTTGACTGTGTGTTAAGGGTCGAGGGACTGAGGTAACAAGTCAGATGACAGACCTGTAGTTCCCTGGGTCCTGTGTCCAGCCTTTCTTGTAGATCGTCATCACATTTGCCAACCTCCAGTCGAATGGGACTTCCCCATCATCCAGGACTGTTGGTTAATCCAGGGGTTTGTAGGAATGCTTTTTTAGAGTGAATGATTTTCTGCTTGACTGTGTGTTAAGGGTCGAGGGACTGAGGTAACAACTCCTCGAATTCCTTAACGAATCCCCTTTGTCTCGCTAGAGACAGGAGGGGTTTAAGGGGAAAAAAAGAAAATTCACACCTTGGTCTGCATCCGGGAAAATGAAATGAACTTTTAATAAACTATAAAACCACACAACTATACACTGCTATACATATAGACAAACTGAGAAAGGGAAAAAAACAAAGAAGAGAGGACTTAGATAACCAGAGTTCTTAACAGTCCTGTTCAAGGTCAGTGCTCTTGGCAGACACCCAGCAGCAAGGTGGGAGTGAGGACTCTGTAGCTGCGTTCAGACAGAGAAAGCAGAATTCTTCTCGCGGCGAGACGGTGGTGGGGGGGAGAAATCCCCGCGCGGCAAGGAAAAAAAAATGCAGGGAACCGCGCACAGCCGGTTTAATAGCAGGGAAAAGCTCTCGGCACGAAACATCTGGGAGAGCTCAGTTATCACGCCCGATTCTAGACGAGACGGGACTCACGGCAGCGACAGTTCAGAGTCTGTAGTCTTCAGGAGGCCCTCGGGTCTCTCGTGGGTCTCGGTCCTAGTCCCGGCCTGGTCCCGGCCTAGCCGGCAGCTAGCAGAATCCGTGGGAGTCCTCTCTCCGTGAAAGTCCGGAAGTCCAAGAGAGAGCCACTCCCCCTGCCTGCTGCTTTTAAAGGCTCCCAACGTAACGTTTCACCTGACCCCCTTAACCAATTAAATGCGGAATTATCGGATTTGCATGGAATAATTCTATTTGTCCATTACCCAAAATAAGGAAGTTTTAGCTCAAACCAGGACACTGTTGCAGTGGCTTATTGCTGGTATTAAGGGCTTGAAAGAAGAAAGTGTCTTACGGTATACATACATACGTATACTATACATACTATGTATATTAAGATAGATTGATTAAGTTCATTACTAGCAGTATGAGTGCCAACTTAAGGAAACAGTCCTTGAAACTTTTAGTATTGTCTCTTGGTTCTGAAACAGACAGACAAAAATATGATTGTGAACTGAGTTTCAGGATTGTGTTCCATTTTCACCATAGATGTGCCTTCTTGCAATATTTTTTGACAAGTTTATTGTGCTGTAATTCTAGCTATCGAAATTATTAACCGTGTGCTTTGAACAGTTTAGAGATTAAATAATGTCAGTTTATTTGGACCAGATTTAATTAAACAAAAAGATTATCCTAATTTGCCTGTGCTTGTGAAATGGTGATTTATTTGGGTGTTTTTCCTATTTAAGGAAATATTCTTCAGGAAAAAATACTACTGTTTTAGATTTGCAGATGAACTGCATTTTTAAATCCTTGTGCTTGTCATTTCAGAGTTCATGAGAATTTAGTTGTATTACAGCATTTTTGCCCTGCAATGTCTCAAGGCTTTTTTTCCAATTACCTTTTTAACTGCTGGTACTGACTTTATTCCTCTGCTGATATAACACACCTATTTTGCTCCGGGTTATGGTTATGTCACTAGCATTGTTTGACAGACAGGATTATTTTCATTTCAAACTGGCATAGCCATGCCAAATCTCAAGGGAATGAAACACTGTTTAAACCTATGATAAATGATTTTCATGGTATCTTGGTGGGTGCTCTATTTGCGTGTTTGCTATAGCCTATGCTGTAAAAACAGGATTTTCTGGTAGAGCTAAAGCACTGTGATTGCACTGGCAGAGACCTTTTGGTTGAGAGACAACAATGAGAAGGATTCAGATCTGAGTACTTCTTCAAGGGCTTTCTTAATTGTAAGATAAGTGAATAAATGCTGTTATCATCAGGAGAGTGGTGGCAGAGAAACATAAAAGTTCATGAGTCAACAGTGAGTTCTTAAGCAGGCTGGTGAGATGCAGGAGTCCTGCTGTCATGTCTCATGTGAAGTGTTAACTCTGCTCACTCCCATATATCTAATTTTCACTTTTACATGATGTATTACTTTGTGACAAGTTAACTCATTTAGATTGTGTTCCCTTTCGGGCAGTTTAGAACATGCTAGGCAATGCAGTCTTGCAGTTCAGTTAAACGTTGTACATAATTATTTAATCGACATCTATTACACATATGGTTTATATTGTAAGATCTTTTCTTACTTTTTAATTTCATTTAATGTATTTGTTGAATTCCATCTATTGGGTATTAAAAGTTTGGGATTGTTTTCTCATTTAGACAATCACTATTGTACTTATTTTTCCAGCCATAAAGGCAAAAGCTGCCTTATTTTGCCAAATGAAGTGGTGCACATTTGTAAGCATTCGCGATAACCCTGACTGTATTTGCTTGTCTATATAGGATACTTCCATATGAATTTCTGTAACCTGGTGATGGGTGAAGAATTATTTTTCTCAACAAGCATCTATCCATTCAGACCTGCTATATATATGCAAAACACTCTAACTTCCTTGTCATCTATGTTCAAAAAGTTGGCTGTGTCAGCAGTGATAGTAATCTGATCTCATACTGAAACACTATCAAAATTTCTAATCACCAGCTTCTCTACCCCTTGTGCCCTGGAGTATTCTGTTTTAGGACGCAGTCGTCAGCACTGCAGAATATAGACAAATATTCTGAGTGTACCTTTTTGAAAGCCAGCTGTTTATGAATTAGTCAGTAGTTTGGTAAATCTTTGTTGACTATGCTCAAATTTTAATTCCTGTCTTTCCTTAACACTGTTGTTGACGTTGTTTACCTCAAATGCACTGTGCATTCCCCGTTCTGGCATGTGTTGAGGTGGGAAGCTCTGGGGCTGTAATGATTACCAGAGTCATAAGTACAAGTAAATGGCTAGAAATCTTTTGAGGAGAATGTGTACTTAAATTATTCCTCTACTAAAATGGATTTGTAATGTCAAAAAAATACACAATGTAAAATGATATGTGATCTGGATATTTTACAGGAATTTAGGCCTTATTGAATTTTGTATAGGCATTACATTCTGTGGACTTTAAATCCCAGATGCTTTATTAAATGCGTTGTGCCTAATTTCTTAGCATTACTTGGACACAAAGAGGAGTAAAAAAAGCTGTATCAAATATGTGAAGACCTTTCACTAATACACAGAGTCATTCTTGTAAAAATAATTTGTCACTGAAACTCTTCAACACAACTGAAGAAGGAATTTAAGCACATACTTGGTTTCAAACAGGTGAGTAACCACATTCCAGCACTAGGATAACTAATGTACTTAAGTTTCTTATGTCAGAGTCCTTTGTTGGCTCTTTTGCAGTTTATTGTCATTGCTCTATCTTCGTTTCCTTTGTTCATAGCTGTGATACTCATACAAAATCACTAGTTTCTGAAAAAAGATGCTTCAGCTTCGACAGGCTGCTGCTTGTCAAATCTAGATTTAGTGTAGTCTAACGCATTAAATATATCAGTAGTATGAACTTGGTGTTTACCTATAGAACTGTTCATTGTGCTATTGAAATCTAAGAGGGATTTGCATTAATAGTGAGGAAAGCCATGAAGAGTGTGTACAGATGTTTCCTAATGCAGTAAGTCTGTTGCTTTAAAGGCATATGATCACATTTGGAAAATTGCTGTTGCATGTCTTGGCAGTTCGTTAAAAACTGAAAACTTAAAGTTAACCTGTATTTTGATAGACTAAGTTCAAGGTCACCTTTTGTTTAAATGATGTTTTGTTTTTGGTAATTAGACCATGCCAGGTGTATTAAGTATGTAATTAAAAACACAAGGCTTGGCTAATTCAGAGTAAATGAGAATGAAAAACAGGGTCATTATTCATCTCTCACGAGGCTCCAGATGAACAGTGCACATGGAACTATTTATAAAACATTTTGCATGGTCAAAAATTGCTTTAGGTTGCCATCCATGGCTTTTAAATCAAACAACTCACACATTTTTACAAAAGTACCTGTAGTGTAGAAATATGTTCCCAGGCCTAGTGTTGAATCTGAATGGAAGTAAAATATATATGATGTACAATTTGATGGCATAGATTTAAAAAAGAGAAAAGAAAAAAGGTAGTAAGAGAGTCTGTGAGGCACTCTGCAAAATATTACCAGGGTGAACTTCCACTGACAGCTATGGTACCAAGCATCAGAAATAACACCTGAAAGGGAACGGACAACTCTTGTACTAGCGGGTTGAGTTTCTTGCCCTGTAAATACTCTGTGTAGTACAGAGTGGCAATTTGCCATGTAGTAATCAAACAACATAGGCAGAGTTCATCAATCAGTGATGATATTAATTTCTTCTGCACCTCTGACCTGTGTAAACTTCTCCTGAGGGCCTGCAGTTCCCGCAGTGTGGGATGGAGTGGGATGTAAACTATGGATCCGACCAGTCCCAGGCAGAACCCATGGAAGTTGGTTTAACAAGTTTCGTGGTCTTCCATCTCCCAAGGCTAGCCTAATTTTTTTTCATATTGTGTATTTTGGGAAAAGTCAAGTCAAAGACAAATACATTAAAGTGTGATGCTTCGATTTTGTATATGCAAGTGGAATCCCTTAGATTTGTCTTCAAAAATTAAAATAGTCCAAAGCTACAGGGGTACATAAAGTTTAAGCTAGTATTTAGAAAAGTGGCATGTGATAGGCTCCTGGGGTTTTTATGGGGGTTTGTGCGGAGTTTGTTTTTTTTGGTTGTTTCTTTGGAGTGGTAAGGGGCGTTGTCGGTGGTGTTTTGTTTTCTTGGGTTTTATTTTTATTTTCTTAAAATTAAGTCTGCACTTTAAAGTCAGTCCCTTTGGAATACTGTTAATTTGCCTTCCTAAATTCAGGTGAAACAAGGAATGTCTAAACTTAGTTTTCACAGGCTTTGGTATTTTCAATGTTTCTATGCAGTTGAAATTGTAAGAAGTAGATTGTTTAGAGTTACACATTTCTTTTAGAACTACATTGTACTTGGGAATGAGTGTTTTTCAGTGGAAGGCCCCTATTCTTCACAATTTGTATCAACTGTTCACTCTGTATCACTGTTTAAAAGTGACCAGGAATTGGAAGTACCTTAAATGACAATTGAAAGTAGCTAGTCATGTAGAAATGCAGTCACCAGAAGAGAGTTGCTGATCTTCATGCTTGTGCTGTGTTTCCTGAGGGAGAAATTTCAGAATGCTTACACTGAAGAGCCTGACAATTCCTTTTGCCATTTGTATTTCTGTAGGGGTAGGACCAGAATTTCAGCAAGCCCAGAAACTGCAACAAGTGTCTCAGCATGAGGGGATAATTCTTAATCTTCTATCTTATCGTCTAGTTTAGAACTTAGGCTTGTTAAATTCCCAGGTGAGGAAGGAATACTATGTTTACTGCTACATAACTAATCCTGTTTCTTATCGTCTGTGGATTTTTCCTTAATCTTATTTTCTACTGTAAAATGAGTTCATTGTTTTTTGCAGTTTGCCCTGACAGTCTTGGATCCACAGAAGTATTCGTTTCTTGGAACCTGCTGCCATTGGTTTCTTATTACATGATAATCCTACCCATAATTTGGAGAATAAAGCAACTGGTCTAAGCTGTACCTTGTAAAGGCCATCTCAAAAAGCAAGCAAAGATGATTGAATGTGCCTGGGCTGTGTGGCGCTGGCACAGTCCACAGCCTGTATTGGAGCTGTTGTAATTGATGGTAAGCTGCCAACACTCCTGAGCAGCCCAGGGGCTATACAGCCCTGGACAGTCAAGTTGACGCCCACCCAGTACATGCCCATCTTGAAGCTGTTGCATACATAGGCTGTTGCGCTGGGATCTAATGAGGCACTGGAAAAAAGAGGGTCCACAAGCATACGCCTACAGCTATACATGCAGGGTCTGTAACTGCACAGCTCCTGCAGTGCTCGCTGTCTAGGAATATGCAGTCCCCTTTGTAAGAGTGGGTCTTGGTGCCAGAGTCGTGGGAATGCCCCTGTTTGTTATCAGACCACAATTTATGGAATTCGTACTGGAGCTGTTCAGCTAAAAATTGAAATGAGGGCGTGATGTATGAACCTACTGACTCAGGAACCTGGTGATTCTGCCAGCTGCTTTTGTGGGATGTAAAACATTAAAAAAGAAAAGAAAACCAAACAAAACCCCCCATGTAGTTATCCATTTGGAATGTGGTATCCCTGAGAATATAGAAACACATAGTGTAAATCATATTTGAAGTAAGATCTGGTTTGCCTGTTTTTATCAGGAATACAAGTTTCTCAACTGAATGAAGGTGAAAGATTAAAATAAGACGCATTCCATTCCTAAAGTTAAATGAAAGCATGTTTGTGCTTGGTATGATGGGAAATAGCTTAAAGAATATTTTGTTCTCTTTTTAAAAAAAAAAAAAGAGAAAGAAGAAAGGTATTTTAAAGCTGCCAAGAAATTTGTATGCAGGTGGTTATCAACTGAGTGAGTGTCAGATATTTAAGTGAAATCTGGCTAGCTTATCCATATGTGGGTTTCTTATGAGTCATTTTATTTTTTTAGCCAGTTGTGCCAGCAAATTCCATGCTTTGTTTTGCCTTGTACTCATCTAAATACATTGTACTTAGTGCAAGGCAGTCTATGATCGCAACTAACCTTTTGTGAAATTTAACTAGAATTGCCGTGTCTGATGCATTCATCAACATGGAATATATATTTTTATGTATGAGTAATGTCTTGCATACTTGATGTGTTCTTTAAGGGAATTTTTCTGATAGTGTTGAATCTTTGCCACATTTGTACATTTAAAAAACCCAAATTTTGATTTATGGGGGGGAAAATATGCTTTTTATTACTTCTGTTAATAGGAGCCATTTCTAGTTGTGAAGCAGGCAAGAGAGAGAATTCCAAATTGTGAATACAGCAGGACTTTGTATCAATTTAGAGAGATCTACAGGAGACATTTCAGAAGACTGGTAAATGTCCTGATTGTTTGCTGTAAATGTCAGGGTCATGCTGAGACTGGTGCTTTAGGAAGTTCATATCTAGATGGACAATTGCAGGAAACATTAATGGAGACATTCCTGTCTCTGTTCCTTGCCAAAATTTTCTTTCTATTTCTTCCTTCTTGAGTGGATGTACTGGGTGACTTCATGTTTTGAGTATAGAAGGGCTCCTAGTTTTTCTCTGTGGGAGGCTTATGTTAAGAAGTGATATTTTGCTTTTACAGTATACATATTTAAAGGTTCAGCTGAACCGTGTGCAGTCAGAACTCTGTTGTTGACGGTGGCCATTTCAGATGTGTTCGGATTTTGAAATTTCCAAAGCAGTCACCTGAAATCAGTTGAATCCTTTAAATTAGCAGGTTTGTAATGGTGGTGTGGTACAGGGTCTAGTACAATTGACTGCACTTCAAACTTTTCTTCATGAAAAGCCATCTGCCTTGCAGGATAGGTACTGAGATAGCTCATCACATGGTCCTGGACAGTGTACTGCCCTGGGTGGCAGTGAGTGAAAAATCTCCCTTTCCCCACTGCCTTTGTTTTGCCAGTTCAGTCTGTCATTTTAGTAACACCTTTTGATTTCAGTGTTACGTGTTGCATAGTGTGAAGTACAACTCAATGAGGTGGTGTAGCCCCCACGAGTAAAATGTGTAATTACTTCAGGAGTAAGATACATTTTTCTTGCTGTGTTGTAGAATCTCTGTATTTGGAGAATTGGAATAGGCTACATGGTATCTTATGTTGCAATATGCAGAGTTTTGTTGTCCTGTTTTTTATATTTGTAGGTCCACAGATGCCTTTTAATTCATAGGACAAAAAATTTCCTAATAAACATATTCTTTCTGGTGAAGTGTTTCCTAATGAGACTGTGATTGTGACTTAAACTTTTATTTTAAATAGCTGTGTTGTTTTTAATGATAATAAAAATCTATGGTAAAAAGTGAAATAGCAATTTCTTCATGGAAATATTTTAATTAAAACATTTTTGTTGAAGTGTTAAAATTGTCTTTGCATTTTCATCAGTTATCACAACAGTTGCAGACTCTTGCTTATCATACGCTGCTTTTAATTTTGTCTTTTTTTTTTTTGATAAAGTGGTGGTTTTGCACAACGGTGAGAAGATATGATGCCAAGTCACAGGAGGCTTTTCTGAGAAAGAAGCTTCTGAATGCTTCCAAATTCAGCCAGGGGCTGCTTGAGCAGTTGATTGAACACAGGTCAGGACCTCAGCAGTAACACGGAAGCAGCATAAAGGGTGGCCTGTCAGTGACACCTTAAACTTTTTCTCCGAAGTGGTATTTCTTCCTCTTCAAGGGTGCAGAGGCTTTTTAGAAATACATTTGATGAGTTAGATTGTGTTTTAAAATTCATTGTTGTGTAACTGCAGTGTCTGAGTAGGTCCCCATCTACATTTACTGCTGGGGCATAAGTCACATTCTTTTTATAATGTGAGAAGATCAAAGTTTTGTAGAGAAGAAAAGAATCCATTATACTAGATTCTTGTTCTATTGATTTTTTTTTACCTTTTCATTTTTCCTATAATATTTCTGAGTTTATATTGGGAAGAAATATAAAAATTTATGAAATTTCTGCAATACTTTATTTTCAAACTTTTCAAAACTTGTATTGCATAGCAGTACTGATATTTGATGATCATACCACAGCATTTACTGCGTGCGTTTTGCATTTTAAAAAAAAACCTTTGTGAAGTAAGAAAAAAGCTTACAGGCTAATTTTTTAAGTCTGCTCTTTCCAAACATGCAAGAAATAATTGGTACAAAAGCTTTGCTTGCTGGTATTAAATTTTCACTTGCATCTTGTTGGCTGTTCAGATCCCCTGCCATTTTTTGTTTAGATAGGTCAGTCTTGTTATTTGACTGTCCAGCATAAAATGAATCCTAAAATGTGCTGAGGATAAACCATCTCTGTTTCTTCTAAAGTGCTGTGAATACCAGAAAGAAAAAAGCCTCTGTGTTGGTTGCCTCCCAGCCCTGCAGAATCCCCAGCTGTTAAGTTACTTGTTTACAGCTCTGCTTGTAAATTGAGTTTGAGGAAACTACTAATCCTGTTGCCAGAGCTTTGGGGGAAATATTTTATACGATTAATTCTGTAGTAGTTTTAGTGTATTAAATAAATTTTATTCACTTTGTCATAAAAGCATGGCCATCTTTCATAGATTTTTATGATACCTCCCCCACCAAACTCTGCTTACCCGAAGTGGGATTCTCAGTTATACTGAGTGTGTTCTGTTAACATTTTGTTGTATTAGTGCTTCCAATTCTTACCCTGTAGAAAGAATATTTTTGTGCAATCTAGCTGTATATAATTTTTTTGTGTTTCCTGAGGACATGAGACTTACGTGACTGTACTGCTTTTCCTGATAACTTTTGAGTCATACTGACCAAATTTGGCAAAGGTGGAGGGAAGGTGGCAAAGGAAGTTAATTTGCTGCAGGTTTCAATACTACTACTACTAATTTGCCTGTGAGAAGAGTGATCCAGATCAATGCCTATGTTGGAGTGCTTGGGTTTTGTTCTGAGGGCAATAGTCAGCTCTTGGTTTTGGTCTGCTGGTGGGTTGACCTTTGCCCCTGTAGTTTGAAACCAGGGATGGATGGGGATCTTACCCCAAACTTACTCAGGAGATGGGGCTTTTGGAAAGAGAGGAGTGGCAGAACGGGGCATCTGCTCATTTCTCTTGCTCTCCTTGTATTGATCATAGCAGTCAGGTGAGCAGAGAGACAGTTCGGCATGCGCAAACAACCCCTGATACCCCCTTGTCCTCCCTTCCCCTCTCTCCGAGTTCACCCAGCAGTTGCAGAATTGGTAGATCTCGTGCAAGGAAGTGGTCAAGAGCCGAGGGTTTCGCAAGGCAGGACTGACCTTTTTGGCTACCTCCTGTCATTAGATCAGATTAAGTGTAGAATGAAGCTACTTCCTTAACCTCAATCCTTTTTTTTGACTGCTCCTAAGATCCTTTTTGGTTTAGTTGCATCTCACCTGAACTAACTTTTTTTTTATGCAAGAGTTTCCTTCTTTATATAATGGCTTCCATATGTCTGCAGAATAAAATCTAAATTTACCATCTTTAGTTTGAAGTCCATTTTAATACCATCTGCTTTTTTTGTTCTCCTTTGATATGAGAAATGTTAAAAGAAAGTGTTTTTCCTCGATTATACTTTCAATACAAGTCAGTGGATAACATCCAAAAACAGGAGTTTTGCTAGAGAGAGGTTTGATTCTGACTTTGTTAATTCTTTAAAAAAACAGCTGTAAATAATATTATTTCTTCTACTGTACACAAAACTTCGAATTTGACTGGTGTGTGTGTTGATTCTAGCTTTTATACAGAGATATCTGTATAACATTTATTTTAGGAGAAATAAATGCATTAAAGATGTTTTGCTTGTAGGTAGGAATGTCGTATTAATCCAGCCTGTATGACTTCCATGTTAAACAAAATTCAGGCTCCAGGATGTTTTCTCTGAAAGGTCGTTGGAAAGGTGAGGAGCAGAGATGAAATGATATAATTTCATGTTTACGTTTATTATACAGTGCAGTAGTGGGTTGACCTACAGGAAAATAGATCCCTACATCTGAATTCCGTTGTAACTTCCTAAGTCAATTGTTAGTTCCTTCTGCTGGAGAGAATTTTAGAAAACCATGTAGAACTGGCAGCAATTTAGCTATTACTAGTATTCTGGTTTTGAGGGCTTTTAACTATTTATATCATGCAATACTCTAGCAGTGTTGCCACAAGCAAGAGATTTAAAGAAAAACACTAAAGTTTCTGTCACAATCTGCTGAATTTTTAGCTAATGAGGTTTAGTTTTCTTAAAGTTTTCAACTAATCTGCATTTAAGGTGTTGGAGAACATTGGCAATATGCCTATAATTACCTTTTTCTTTTCTCTGCCTTAACTGCCCTTTCCTATTTCTCCACCTTTTCCTAATTCTATCCATGAACTTGTTTGTACCTAAAATTTTCCTTAAGGCTATTGCTGACATAAGTTGTTCTATTCTTATCTGTTTCTATGGCGTTTCATCCTTTATTGCTCAGTATTTTCTTACACAATTTTCTGTGGTTGTTATGGCAACAATAAATAGCAAATTTGTTAGTTTTCACACGATACTGCATCCAAAATTTTGCATGCTATTAAATTGCTGAGCAACAGGTGAAATATTTTGAGCATAGTTAAGCAAATTAATACTATTAAGTTAGATTAGCTTGTAGTTCTGCAATATTGCTGCTTCTAGGCAATGTGTTATGCCCTGTGATGCTACTTGGGACAGTATAAATAGAACACATTTTTGGGAATAGGAGAAATTATCAAATTACTGAAGCTACTCCTTTGCTATTGTTATTCAAATGGCCAGAATCTGGTAAAGGTGACTGACATTCTAGCACCACCATCATCAACCAGATTAGTAGGCATTTGGTTCATATTTACTAGGATTCTCTGGGCAATACAGACCATCAGATGGCATAAGTACAAACTCCCAGACTGGAAGATGTTTGACAATATTAATGTCAAAAACAACAGAATGAGATATTTCTGTGAGATTGTGTTTAAAGCAAGAGGAGATACTGATGGAGGAGAGAGGAACTGGTTTGAATCTGAAATGGGTGAGGACTGCAAGTAGCCAATACCTCTGTGAATGACTGTTTAAAATCAGAATCACTAATGAAAATGGAAGCAAGCAAAATTACTAATTTTAAAAATTAACTGATGGTCCAGTTCCACAGGGTTGTGTGGGTTGTTTTTTTGTTTTGGGAGGTTTTTTGGGTTTTTTTTTTTTTTGCATACAGCATTATTATGTTACTACTTTAAAATACCTCCTCATATATTTGGGACTTTAAAATATTTTGAAGTCATAACTTGCATTCATTATGCCGTTTAATAGATCCTTTGCTGAATTTGACATGGGCTGTAACAAAATAGTTTGCTAAAATGCATTTTTTGTTTAATACTTTCAATTTTAAAGCATTATGAATTCGTATAATTTATTTGTAATTTCAACTGTGTGCATATATGTGTGTTTGTGAGATCAAGGTGGAATGTTACAATGAAAACCTTACATTTTCAGTGCTGTTAAAAACCCCCACAAAATACTGCGTTATTCATGCCTATAGCATTCTTAAACTGTTAGCATAACTCCTCTGATGATAGGATGCTGAGAAATTGAGTTGTTGGTTACGCTCTGATTTCAGACCATAAGAATGCAAGGTCTCCAGCTGTGTCAGAAGCAGTGCAATTCTTAAAGTCAGTAAGCGAAAAAAAGAGGTATAATTTTTCCCCCATCCAAACCTGAGTTTGGCAGTTCGTTACTTCTGTGAGGGAAGAATTGGCTAGTCGGTCACTGCTCAGTATGTGTGGTAGTTCAACAAGGCAGTTTGTATGCAAAACGGTAACAGCTTTTCAGAACACGGTGGCTTAAAGCCAAAAGCCACTTCTCTGTCACCAGTAGAACCTGCCCAGAAAATCATTTGAGAGTCTGTCTTTTGGGTGGAAAGGGGAGAGGAGACCAGTGCTGGAGAGTCTAAATTATTACAGTTCTGAGGTGTTGCTGTATGTTAATACCAGGTTTTAAAGTATTTGATTCAGTGCTGTTTTCCGCTTGTGACAGGATGTAAACGTTATAAAGAAACTAATGATTTTTTTTCCCCCCTGCATCTTTCTGCCACATGCTGCATTCCATTTCTATTACAGTTTTCTAGACTTAAAACCTGAAAATAACTGAAACGTACACAGAGGCCAGAAAGGTTCTACTGAGACTTGGATCGCATCATAATCGCAAAGCTCATACCGTTCCCTATTTGTGGGCTGTATAATTTACTCCAGAGATGCAGAAGTGCATTAATGACCACTATAAATTGGGACAGGGATTAATGAACGGTGTTGGCACAAAAGCTTGCGCAGTACTTGTTTGCATTGAGTAATAAATCGCAACTATTTTTGCGGATTATAATCTGAAAAACCTAATTAAACTAACTAGTGGTGTTCTGTACTCTGTTGAGAAAGCAAATATATCAAATGCTGTAGACCTTCCTAGGAGATAAATACTGTGAAGGAAAGAAAGAACTGTGCTAATGTTTGACTTGATCACATTAATGTTGGAGTAATAGACAAAATATTTGATACTAAAATATTTCTTTGGCAGATGATTTTGGCAGTTCTGGACTCCGAAAGTGAATATGCCACTGAATCATTGAATCTTGTTTAGAAACTCCATTTATTCATTGAACTAATACAGAGTGAATATCACACTATTCACAGGGTGGATTGCTTTTTAGAGAATAGATTAGATTATGGTCAAATGTACTGTTCAGTGCTGAGATGCCTTAATGAACAAGAAATCCAGGCTGAGAGTGGTCTGTTTTTTAATTTAGTATTGCATTTAGTTGTATGTTGATACATGCATTTCTTGATAATTCATGTAAAACACATTTATCAATTATTATCTTGTTCTGTATTTTCCTACTTTGGGGATATTTCTTAGCATATTACTTGTAGTGAGAGTAGCCTGCTACAGGTCTGTAAAGGAAAAGATAATGTGTGTTATTTAAAAGCTGCCAGTTAAGCGGTGCTGTTGGATAGGTTATCAATGTTGGTATTTGTTCATTTAATTTCGGTCTAATTTAGTCTGGATTAGAAGCAAAACAGTAGCCGTCTACTAGATTTGGACCATCGTAAGGTGGATTTCATCAGGTTGATTAAAGGTTATTTGATAGTGTTTGTTCAAGCTGTGTTTCACAAATGTGGAGCTGGTGCATTTTGACAAAAGAAAAACTAAATCCATTTTAATGAACTAGTTGAAACTATGCCTATCTGTCTGATTGGTATGATCTGTAGGTAAGCCTTCAACAGGAGGCAGCATTAGGAAGAGTTAATAAACTATTATTTAGGATGTAAAGAGATTTTTAAAAAAATCTGCTCAGTTCTTGAGCACAATAAAAGTATTTTCAAGCAATTTTAATCAGTGTTCATTAGTGTAACATCAAAGCTGTCATGAGGAGATAAAATCTCCAGCCCTGGGCTGGTGAGCTGCCAAGTGTGATGCAGGAGTGGAATAGTACCCTTCTGTTGTCCAGGGACGCTGTGGGCCGTGCTGCTGCTGTTGGGAGCCCAAACCTTCTAAGAAGCTGAGTTCTTTTTTAGGAAAACTGTGAACCACGTCAAACTAAATGGATGGTCAAGCAGTTTTGTGAGGGGGGAAAAAGATTTACAAAAAACGATTGAGGAAGGAATAAAGATAATTTGAGGAATTACGGCATGAGACTCATTCTTCAAAGCCGGCAGTGCTTCTGTGAAATATTTAAAGTTGTACAGAAACTGCAACTTGGTATTGTCTAGCAAAGATGCCTAGGGCTGGGGGATTGCTGCTCCCTCCCAGATCACTGCAGGTCTCTGTGCAGCATCCACATGTTGTGTGTTGGTGCTTATGCTCAGGTAGGCTTGGCTGTCTCCTGACCCGATCCCTCTCCCAAGGTGGTAACTTGCATGTCTTTTCTGAGATGGGCATCTCCTCTTCTCCCTGCTGTGACTAACAGCCCAGTTAAATCTCTCTGTTGAGCCCTGGCTTTCTTCAGTTGCTGCATTTGGATTTTGCTCTATCTGATGTTTTGCAGGACCCTCTCAGCTAATGGCTGTTACTCTCTCTTATTGCTGCCTTTGCTCTTTCTTCTCCCAGAGATTAAGAAACCTGACATGTGTTGCCTATAAACTACCCTAAGTTTCTGGACTATAGGCTTTTTCCTGTCCATCTTGTACCAAAAGTGGCTGAAACCCGTCCTTTCTTGTACGTGACTACCAGAATGGTTGCTGCATAAAATAAAACACAGCAAGCAGTATGTCTGTCATTTTTCCATTTATTAAAGATGATGTGTTATTTTCCTAGATTGTTTCTAAATTGGCTGTTTAAACTGAACTGATTTTTTTTTCCTTATAAAGAATATAACTGAGTCAAGGTTGCCCAGCAAATAAGATATACATTTGCATGTGAGTTTTGGGTTGGGGGTGTGCTTCTCTCCTCGAACAGACTTTTCCTGTTAGGAAAATTGAGTTTTACTGTATCCGTTTTTGTTTTAGTTTTGAGTATCAACATTTTTTACTTTTAAGAAACTTGAGATTCATTTGTACAGTCCCTCACTAGGACACTGAGGTTTGGAGTTTAAAATTCTTCTAGCGTCTTCCATTGCTCCTCAGGTTGAATGCTTTTCTGGTTTTAACTTCAAGGTTATTTCTGTGCATGCGTGTATGTTGTTCTGTCATAACTCCTAATTCAATGAGTTTCTATTTTTCTTTCTACTTTAAAAATAATCTTAAGTGCAACTTTTGAAGAAAAATAGCTTTAAATGATACCATGTATTTATTGAACTTGTAGATTTTAAATACGGCTTTCTTTTTAACCTTGGGACTTCTCTTTCCTGTTACTTAAGTCTTTTCTTTTCAATATAGATTTGCACTTACAATGTATTTTAGCAAAACTGGGAACTTACTTCATTTACTTTATCTTTAGGATGTTTGGGGGTCTTAAGTGAATGGTTTTGTTTTTTTAAAATGGCCAAAATCATCCCAGATAGTTTATATCTTTGTTCTTAATACTACTTGCATTTACATTTAGATTAGTATAATTTTACAAAAATGTAATGCTGTTTCCTGAGCGTTTAAAAAGTCATCTTCTCGTGGAAGAATCAGATGTGAAGGAGGCAGTGCCTTAACTCAAGAAAACTTTTGAATAGGAAAGTAATATTTGAGCCTATATAGCTGAATGGTAAGTGCAGTGGGTACCTGCTCATAGCTGAGCTCATTATGAAGGACAGCTAAAAGCACTTGCCCTGGAGAGGCACAGATTTATAGAGATAAAATGCTGAATTTTTGATACTACTTACTTAGAACTCTAAGAAGGCTAGCTAAGAATTTGTTTTTATTTTAAAACTTTCTATGTTTGCTTGATCATATTTGAAATGGTGTTTTGGGGGTTTTTTGTTTGTTTTTTCTTCACTCCCCTCCTTCAAAAGCAGAAAGGGCTGTGGGGAAGTCTTACATATTTTTAGATCAGGTGTGGTAGCTTCTTTGCTATCAGCACTGTGTGGTTATATTTGCAATCAAGTTTAAATAGCATGGTGAGTATCCAGATGGAGTGTTTTTCCTAAGCTTTAGATTATTAATCTGTTGGGAGCTCCAATCAGCACTTAGAGTGTTCTTCAGATTAAGGTTGAGATGCCTGGTGTAGAAAATCATAGCATAATATAAACCACCAAGATCTTTTCTAAGGCATTTAAAACTGTGATTTTTTTTTTTTATTATTATTTTTGTTTTGGTCTGTGATACTCTTTAATTTTTAAAAATATTTGTGATGGAAGATGCAATTCTGAAGAGAAAGTGGTAACAAATTTGTGTCGTGCTTTAGTAGACTCACTTGTAAACATGTAACAGTATGCTCTCTGTAAGTGACAAAGGAAAGAGAGAATGACAGGACTTTTTTTCCTTCTGTACATTTTAAAAATGAAATTTAGTTATTTAGTTATACTTATCTATCAGATACTAAAGGTTTGATCTTAAAGGTGCTTATTAATGGATGCTTACTAGCTGCCAGGTTTTTGAGATACATTGCCTGTGGTTAATTTCCCCATGTTCAGATTCTTCTGTGTTGTTTTATTTATTTTAGTGAAAATTATATACCTCACAACTACATGAATATCAGCTGCTATAGTAGGTAAAAACTGTGTAAATTATATGCTTAGGATATGATAAAGCATTAATACACACTACATGACTGGTTTTGTCAGGAGTGGGTAAAATTGCAACAGGCAAGAGTTAGCGTTATTGCTAATTTTACCTCAGGTTTCATGATGATCTGTGCTTTTCCTTAGATTTCAGTTCCTGTAGTCAGGATTGCTCATTAAAGTTTTGACTGCTAGATATTTTTTTCCCTCAACTTTTTAGACTTTTGAATTGCAGAAATGGTTAGATTCTAGCCGCGTTCTTGTGACTCAGAAATTTAAAAGTAAATAAAAAGACACCTCCCTCCTCCTAAAAACCTCTTATTTTAGGAATCTTAATTTTTAAGGGCAATGTAGTAAAGGTGAAGCTCGTGATTTTTTAATTTTAGGATTGGCAGTACTTAATGTGCTCAAAGGAGAGCCCTGGGCAGTGTTCAACAGAAGTGTGCACTAATGCTATAGAATGCTCTATTTTTCCCCTTGGAGGTTTGCTATTGAAATGTGACTTCGTGTGAAGCTAAAAAAAGCCTTCTAGAACTGAAAAATGTTGATGTAGCAACGAAGATTTAGCTTTGTATTGGTAAAATGATAATACAGTTTTAATGTCTGATCATTAAAGAAGTGAGTAGAGAATTCTACTAGTGACAATAAGAATTAATCATGGGACATTTATATGCAATTTTAATCCTAAAAGTAATTTTTAAAATTATATGAAGTTGTCCATCTTTAATCTTCCCTTTGTACTATGTGCTGATTTTAACCCCCCAAAATATTTAAGATAACTGCAGTCCTGCAGAATGAACTTCGGCTTCAAAAGTTAGGTTATTGGGCCTCCTCTGTCATGAATTGTCAAAAATTTTGATAGTAAATGAGGTATTTTTTATTTTTGTATAACTCCGTGTTTTGTGTTTTGCAACAGTGAGACTTGCTGTTCAGATATCCTGAAATAAATGCTCTCAATCCATCTTCCATCCAAGCTTGTTTTCTTGTGACTGATTTGCCCACTGTAGGGACAGCAGGGATGGGAATGGCAGCAAGTCTGATGTGTGGCCAGTGGGTGTCTGAGAAGGATCATCACCTACACTGCTTAGAAGAGGTCAGCATGATTTGCTGTATAAGCAAACAGAGCAATTCTTCCCCCCACTGCTTCACAGGAGCAGCTGAACAGATGACGGTAACCGTAGAGTATTTCCTTGCACACAATCCCGAGACAACTACTACATACAGGTGATTCACAGAGTTTGGATGTGAATTCATAGACAAGAAGAATTGGTCAGAAAGGCCCACCTTGTACCTTTTGGATCCTGACTGAAGTCTAACTTCTTATACTAGTAAAAAAGAGTTTGAGGTCATCAGTGGAGCTTGTCTGGTTAGAAAAAACTGCTCAGCAGAGTGAAGGGAGCAGCTGGAGAGAAAAAATTTCTCTTACCTGAGGCCATTACCAACACAAAACAATCCAAGACATGCACTGGTTAAATCTTAGAAAGTGCTATAGGCAACCCACTTTTGCAATTGCCATAGAAAATTATTGTTGTTAGCCATTCTGTTGATAGTTCTTATTGCAGGAATTACTAGCAGATGGGAAAATAGATGACTCAGAATACACTATTAACAATCCATATTTTTTTAATCAAAGGCCTCTAATAAGGCATGTTGCATCTGTAAGATTCATTTAACCAGTTGCTAGGAAGAATTTGTTTTTTCAAGTAAACACAACAAACTTGATACAGATTATTTTTTGATTGAGTATATATTTTCTTAACAATTTAAACCCTGAAAATACATTTGCTTGTTTTCGTTGCGCTGGCTTAATGGCAGTATTCTGTAATTTAGTTTGATGGACTGGAGGTTTGCAATAGTAACTCATGCATTATGGAGATACTAATGAAATCTAATTTTATCATATTGAAAACATCACAGGCCTAGAGCATTTATTTACCTCTGTTAGCTGTCAAGGGTGGATTAAGATTATAGTGTGCTACATCCACCAAAACTTTGGCTTTCATCCCTTGAAAAGTTTGGATGGCTACAAATATGTGCTGGGCAAGCGCAACTAATGAGTTCCAGACTGTTTTCCAGACCCTTTCACCTAAAATCTTGGACCACAAGCACCAGTGAGTATCCTGACTCCTGTGCTGGACCCAGGTAGAAGTCAGTAGTTAGAATTCACATTGTAGCCTTTGACTTGATGACTTCTGAGAGTCCATTTTTTGTTGCGCTTTATCTCCTTTCTCAGCTTATTGCTACAGAACTTGGCTCTGTAGAACGGAATGCATACATATTTTCTAAGTGCCCATTTCGCTCTGAAGTTTCTTCAGTGTGATTTGACTAGGGTTGTGAACAAAATATGCGTGGTGCGGTGTGGGTCCTCCTGCAGGTAGCAGTAGTATTGACTGTAAGTGATTATTCTTTAGTTTGCTGAAAATACTGATCCAAATGAAGGTGGTCCATCTGGGGTGCAAGAGGTTAGACTGAAAGACCAAAAAAGTAAAAATTGTTGTACTTCCCTTGTTGAAGTTTCGTTCTGGGAGATGACTGCATCAGTAAATCGGGGAAGAATTCCTTGTGCGTCACTGTTGAAAGACACGTAAATAAACAATCAGCCTGAAACCAATATGGACCAGAGGAAGAATGTTTTCTACATAGGAAATATTCTTCCCATGAAGCTAAACTGCACCATATTTGATCAGCCTTGCATGATAACACTATCATTTTAAATTCGGCTACAAAACTTAAGTGCTGCTTCTTAAAACCCCAGACGGATTAGCAATGGTTCCTGCCACCTTCACACAAAGGGAGTGCCCCTGTCTCTGGAGCACTTGTAGCTCTGCCCTCTGCTCTGATCAGAACTGGATCACTTCATGCCTGGAGCTGCCCCAGGTTTTGGATTTTTACTGTATCCCAGCTTAATGAGGATGGTCACATTATGAAAAGCTTGCTAGAGATTCTTCATCTTTTTTGCTGCTCTTTAACTTCTGCAGGTTTTCTTGGAAAAGTCTCTAACCCTGTTATGAATAAGCTGAAAAATGAGCTAGGAGGGGGTGAATAATTGGTGTCCCATTTGCTAAAAGTTTGGGATAAGATACACCAGGTTTTGAGACTTACTGATCTAAGCATGTGGCTGAGTTGCCTTTTCCAAAGACTATAACTGAAAATTAGTTCAGTTAAGATCAGTTATGCTTTGATTCTGTACCAGTTATCCCAGCTTGGCTGGTGCAGCTGAAAGGATCTTCTGCCTCTGGAGGCTTGGGTTGATGGAGCTCCTTTCTACCCAGGTGACTTTCTTCCTCCAGGATTTCCCACTGCATCAGGGAGAGGAGAGGCAGAGGCAGGAGTTGCTGGCGCTGGGTTTTCAGCACTGGGAGCTTGCCTCTGAAGGATGACTTAGCTGGTCTCTATGTAGGCAGAGTCAATTTCCTTTGCTGTAGCAAAGCAGAGTAGAGAATGTCAGTGGGGCTCCTGTGGGTGCAATTGTGTCTTTAGAGTCCATCAGCCTGAAGAAGAAAGTATTCAAAATGGCTCTATCTTTGCTTTGTTTTCTTCGTTGCTTCCCTTATACTCTCTTTAGTGATTAGGTTAACAAATACACCTTTCAGGAGAAAAGGCTTTTTCTGTACACACCTAATTTTTCTACTGGAGAACTGAATACACATACCCACTCTAAAAGACTGCATGTGTGTGTAAAACAATTGCACAGACTTTCTGAATATTACATATTATTGCACGTAATTGATAGATTCATCGTTACTGTAAATTGGAGTTTGGACTCTTGCTTTCCCAAACCCATGCGATTACCTGGTGATATGAAGGGTCCTAGTGAAGGCAAACACTTTTACCAGCAAATGCGTTCACTGAAGACCTCTGTCTTTGAGGAGGCCCGTCTTGACACTAATTGCTGTCTGCACTGTGGTTGTGGATGCTTGATCTCTGAAAGGACACAATTGATTCTGTTATTTGGAGTGGCAGAAATTAAGCTATCCTGATTACTGAATGGCTACAGCTTGCAGCTTTTAGAAAGCTGTCAAAATATAATTTAAAGCTTTCTTGAATTCCCGTAGCTTGCACAGCTGAATGCTTTCCTCTCTCTTCCCGTTAATGCTGGTAGCCTTAGTAGTTACAACAACAAACCACATGGGAAATTATTTATGGCAGTTTAAACTGCAAACTGGTTGCAAGTGAAAGTAAATGAGTGCTGAGCTCTATCGCTTTAAGAATTCGGATAAAAATATCATACAGGTGATTGAATTACATAGGAATAACTATCTTGTTTGACTTACTTCTGCACATCTCATTTGATACATTTGGTGCTGCATTCAGTGTGTGGACAGCCTTTTAGTGTTTGTGAGGTAGTATCGATAGCACAGACGGAAGTCAGGAAAAAATATTTTTAAAGTTACGAAGGAAACATACATGTGCCCATCACACACAAATATCCTAGATCCAGCTGTGGCTGATTAAGTGCTTTTCACACCTGATGTCACATAGACAATACCTTCATAACTCTGTTCACAGTTTCTCAGTGTCCCTGCTTTCTGTCATTTATTTCCTTTGAATGTCTCAAGAGCATCAGCCATTCATACAGGTGAGTATTGCAGCTCCCTGGGTCCCCTGGGTGGCATGGCTGAGATCATTCGGAAAGGTTCTTATTGTCTGGATTTAAAAATTCATTTTCTTTATATCTGAATTTCCATCCCAGCTGTCTGTGATCTGCAGAGTATTTAATTCTGTTTGCTGACTGTATTTCTTGATTGAAATTTAAATAAAAATTCACCCATCACAATCTTCTCTGACAATTTATAAAAAAAAATGGTTTTCAGTGCAGAATAATTACATGATTGCATCAGTTGGAGTCTGTCCTGTGCAATTTAATCCTGATGTCTCATTGGTGACTGAGAGGGAATAAATGGCTGACCAGGCTGGCCCGGAGCAGGTAGGAGACTTCACCAGCAGCAGTTCTCACAGGTCTTACACATGAGCTTATTTGTAGCGACTTCCATAGTCCATTTGCTGGTCCATGGAGCTCCAAATACATTTCTCCTGTCAACGTCACAAAAAAGTTGGTTTTATTGTTCCTGTCTTCTGTGCTGTGTGTATGGATCAGTTAAAGCGAGGAATCAGCACTGTCATCTTTTCTCGCTATAATCCAAATCTCCGTGATGCTTCACTCCTCTAAAAGAGTATCTTCACTGAAAAGTGTCTGTCATGTGGCAGTTACATTTATCACTGGGCTAAAAATGAAAGAGAACAGTGGGATTTTTCATCTTTCTCTGAAAATGAAAGGTGGTTTTCTGCAAAATTCTTGGTGACTGAGGAGATATGATTCCTTTCCCCCAGCCTTTCTTGCATATTTCAAATGGGAGAAATACAATAAACTAGATGATACTTAACTGCTTGGGAGGCAACTCTTTCC
>NW_010419148.1:57210-71551 GCF_000710305.1 Buceros rhinoceros silvestris
CTTTCCCTCCTAAGAAATGAAAGATGTCGTTTGTCCTTGGGAGAGACAGACTTTGCTAATGGGCTGGCTACTGAGTGCAACTGAGGTCTCTGAAGCTCATACAGGTGTAAGGATATTTGGACCTAGAAGATACTTTGACATCTGGGGTTTAAGTCTTATATTCATTAGCAATCTGATGGTTAAAATTATGTTGCATGAAAATGTGCATGTCATGTAAATATGTCTCTTCTATAAATTTCTGATCTGTACTTCCTTCCTATGATGACTTTAAGTTACTTGTTTACTATGTACAATGTAGTCTATTAGTAGAAGCAGTAATGCTGGGGTTTGGACTGTAAGTAGCAATATGCGTGGCTAATTTATATGCCTAAAATGCTGATAAAAATAAAGATCAAAAGTAGTATTCCATTCCTCAGGCAAACAGATCAGACTGTGTGGATGGAAGACTGCCTTAGATTCATGAACAAAGTGTTGACTCATTAGTAGGTTGATTCAGAATTTTTTTTTTCCCCTGAGTTAGGTGGTGTGCTTGTTTGCAATGTCAGAATATTTGCAAACAAAATATAGATTATCCCTTTCCTAGGATGAAATTATTTGTGTCATTTGAAATTTGTTGATATTTTTCATGCTCAGTGAAGAAGAATTGGCACATAGGCAATTCTGACGAGCGAAATGCAGAGAGGCACTATACTTCATCCAGAAAAAAGTACATAGGCCAGCCAAAGGAACATGTTTCAAATGCAAATCCTTCCCAGCAGTAGCAGGTGGGGATGTAGTGCCCAACTTGCCGCAGTACCTGATAGAACTCCAGCCTTCGTTTGCAGCAGCCAGCAAAGTGATTTACTTGTTATGTGACCCATCATTTTTAATGAATGAAATGGAATGAACTGTTTAACATTGTGAGAAAATATTTTTAGAAAGAAAAGGGCATGGTCAAAGGGAACTTCCTCACGTGAATTTAGGAAATTATTTCATGTAGTGTTTAAACACTCCGTTAGCAATTTGCTTTGACTACATCTGGCAGCAGTCTGTTGAGGAAGACAGGTGCCTTGCCATTCTTATCAGAAAGTACTTCTAAATACTGTTACTAAATGCTATTACTTACAGCATCTATCTGTTTTACAGGCATCTGTAAGAGACTGAAGTTCAGTAAGAAATATTTGATTAAGAAATACATACATTAATATAATTGTGTATACTGTAGTATGTTTTTTCAGCCTGAGTTAAACTCCAGCCTTGTATTTATTCGCAGTCTTTTTGCAAGGTTTGTGAAGTGACTTTTGGGTTTTTTTTAATTGTGTGCCATGTGTGACTGTTGTCATATACTGTTCAAGTATTTGCTATGGAGCATAGTAAGGCTTTTGGTTATATAAACAGTTATATGTGTGTATACATACACTCAAAGTGTGTAAAAACACTGCAGCTGTAAACTGAAGGATTATGAAAAGTGGTGTAAAAACTGTAAACAGTTTTTAATCTTTTTTGGCTTTTTTTTGTTTTGGTTGGTTGTTTTACAGTTAAAGAATCTGAGTTTAGAAGAATTACAGATGCGATTAAAGGCTTTGGACCCTATGATGGAACGAGAAATTGAGGAGCTTCGTCAGAGGTACACTGCAAAGAGGCAACCTATCCTAGATGCGATGGACGCAAAGAAACGGAGGCAACAAAATTTCTGAGTTTGCTTTACTTTCAGAGCTAATACTCTGAGTCAGTGTGGACATTGGTAATTTTGTAAGTCTGAAGGAATACAATTACGAGAGTTTTCAAAAACCTAATCCTAATGAATTTTCCTTCACAAGCAATGACAATTGGAGCAGTGAAAGAACATACATACAGTGTTCTATAAAGGCAGCCACATTACCACTTGTTTATATTTTCAAGTGTTTAATGCTATAGAAGTTTAATCTGTTACTTCCCAATGTTTTTCAGGTGTAGAGTGTTAACTAGGTGTACATAAGGAATTATGTTTTGCAGCACCTGAAACAGTTTCTTGATTGTGCTACACTACAGAGCCTTATGTTGCAATATAATTTCCTCCCACTTAGTAGCATATTTATTATGTAATCTTTGGTTATCCTATTTATTTTATGCCTGATTTCTTTTTTTTACTAGGAAGTATTAGGATGATATTGTGGAGAGCAGATACAGTTGGCATTGTACTATAATGAAAAGAAGCTCACCACTGTATTATCTTTTAAAACTCCAATTTCAGCAAGCATCCAAATTCAGGACAGCACTTGAACATGTGTCCAACAGATTTGTATCAGTAGGATTTAAACATAAAATAAGTAGTAGGCATGTGTTTTCCTGCTCTCCTGATTCAGGGACTGTGGCTGTAGTTGAGCAATACAGTTGTTACACTACAGAACGTTCTTTTGGAGAGTATTTCTGTCATTTTTACACACACTGAATGATCTCTCATTAAAAAAGAAAAACAAGTGCCTAATCAGTTTTGATTTTTCTGTTATTCAGGAGAAGCAATACTTGCAGTCACTCCTTCAGTGTAAATTTCCAATTGCTATTGCAATTCTTACCAGTATAGACCTCTATTTTGCACCGTAGTTTTATAACGAAGTAACAGCTACACTTTCTGGGTATGCTTTCTGGGTTTGTTTAATTTTTCGTCACTGTTTTGAGAGGAGGGGATTTATTAGTGGTTTGGGTTTAGTTTAGTTTCACATTATAGATATGAAGGGATAGTAACTTAAAAGCCAAAGAAAATAAATTTAATACTTATACATAATAATTACTGAAAAGAAGTAACGTTTTGCAGTTGTCTGAGGGTTTTGTCCTGCAATTGCTAAACTTTCAAAATTCCTTTAGTCTTCTGTGGTAGGTTTTGGGGAATCAGAAATGCAGGTTTTTACAAGTTCTTCTGTCTGGTTTATATTTTGGGATATCTAGTAGGCAGAATTCACAACATTGCAAGAAATATTTCAGACTTAGCAGAAAATGTGATCCGCTTTCTGAACAATCTACTGTGTTCTCTGTTGATACCTTTACTATTGTTGCCTTTTGTGTAAGTAACTTCACTGTGATAGTCATACTTCAAACAATACAGCTGAAAACATCTGTACATTCAACTTTCAGCTGTTAAACTTTTAATGGTGACTACTGTATGGGCATCCTCTGTTAAATGTTTTCTGGAAGTTAGTAATCATCTCACACCTCTTAACATTTACTGTCATCGTACGTGGACCACTTAGATGGAACAGTGTAGATTTTGGAAACAGTGCGTTATATCATAAAGCTATTGCAAAAGGAAAATAAAAGTTTTTACAAGATCAGCATACTAGAGCCATGCTGGGACCACGCTTGGGTTTTATACAGCCATTGTTGTCATTGTCATTCTGTGTGTGTGTTCACATGCACGACACACTCTAATGTGTAAGCCCTAGAGTCGCATAGATTTCAATTGTGATTATTAGAACATCCTTACCCTCAACTCTCCATATTTATTAAAGTAATGGCCATCCCTTATGAAAAAGCAAGAACATAGAAGATCCATAAACATTACTTTAGGCAAGATAAAATGTACCTGGTAGCCTTAGGCCTCACATTTATACAATGAAATGATGTAAAGTAAAAAATGGTATAGTCACATCCCCATGTCATTACAGTGTAATCATAATGCAGCCAAAAGTAACACACCTCTCTCTATTATTATGGTTCTTATTTATTTAAAATGAATTTCTAATTCTGGAACTTTCTGTTCTCAAAAACTCAAAGGTGTATGTGCATACATACGTTTGTGTATGTATGCACAAACACACATATATATAAAAGAAAAAAGATAAAACATCGGGAGAGAAACCTAGCTTGCCTTTTCTTGGTGTGTCTTTTAGGCAAAGCGTCATTGTGCAGACACTCTCGCTTCCATCATTAGCACCTTTCTTTCCCCTTACTCTCTTAAACTTTTCCCGCCAAAAATAAGACTCTGATTTTGAGAAATGTGGTTTTACAGTGTAATAGACCTCGTAATAAAGTGATCACAAATTTTGTATTCTGTGTATTCTGAAAACTTCAGTCACGCAGTGCACTAAATACAAATTGCCTATCCAGAGGGACTCCAGTAAAAGGCCACTTCAGAGCTGTTGCATTCCGACATCTGAAAGATATCAGAAGATAAAGGACATCCTTTCTTCACTCCTGATCTGTCTGCATAGAAACAACTCAAATATTGTGCACGTGCTTGCACACAGGTATGGATTATACATGCAGGAGAAAAATTTGAAAGCCATGAAATAAAATAGAAACCATAGAATCACAGAATGTTTGGGGTTGGAAGGGACCATAAAAATCATCTAGTTCCAATATCTCTGTCATGGGCAGGGTCATCTTCCATTATTTCAGGTTGCTCAAAGTCCCAATCAACCCAGCCATGAACACTTCCAGGGTGGGGGCATCCACAGCTTCTCTGGGCTGTGCTAAATGCATAATCTTATTTAGCATAATCTTATGCTAAATAAATGGGTGCAAAATAGCTTCTGATATACTGTGAACTGGGTAGATACAGAACCTTTGTGACCAAAGAATGTCTTCATCAATTAATACGGAGTTAGTAATGTTGCCCCTCTGATACGGTGCACACTGCAGTCACTGTAAGAGCTGACTTTGGCCTCAAGAAGCCAGTGTATTGGGCTCTAAATTATGTGCAAGCATAACATACAGGTTTTATATTAAGAGATGGCTAAATCTTTTCTTTTTCTTTCATCTGTTTATATAAATGAATCAAGTCACCCCTGTTGATGACTTCACCTCTCTACTGGAGGATGAGCATCTCTATAAAGGAAAGCTGATAGTACAGTAAATAAGTCATTTTACAAGCACACTTTGCAGGAAAAACTGATGGAACTACTGACAGATTAACCTTCAGTAAGATTTTAACCAAGTAATTTTCTTGTTTGCTTCTAACTTTGTATATTTAGGTTTAGTAAGTAAAAAAAAAAATTTGAAATATCATTACTTATTACTAAACATTTGTAATAAAAGCTAATTTTTCATTTATAATTGTCTTGTTCATTCTAACAGAAGCAAAATTATGTTAATAGTAACCATTAATGTTCATTTCCATAATGATCTCTCATGCTTTTATTTCCTTTCGCTAACACTTTGAGCCCAGCTGTGAGTGCAGAATACTACATCTCTCAAAGTCAGCTCTAGAAAGGATTTTTACAGCTCAAGACACTGCTGCAAGGTCTAGAAGTCTGAGGATCTCAGTGGAAGAGTATGAGGCCAGTCTAAGGACAGAAATTCTCAATATGTTTAATTGGAGGTACAGCAGCTTTAGGTGCTCCTTTGATTTTCTCATGTAATGAGAACAATAGGTAATGGATAGACTTAACTAGGAAAAGCAAATACAATTAATGTCTCAAATTTGATTCCATAGCCTATTTATTTTCTGATTTTTTTTAAAAAAAATATTCTTGAAGAATTCGCCCACAAAGACTCATGAACAGCACCTCGTAGTGATTTGCGGTATGCTTGAAGTGATTAAATTCTACTGCTAATCTGAATTAATCTGACCATTATTGGATATTATAATTATTTACTGTTTATTTACATTAAGTGATAGTTCCCCTGTACTTGCCCAGGTATATTCAGGTGAAAGTGCACAGTTGCTCAGGCGGCTTCTCTGTCCAGTGTGTTGAACTTCCAAATACTCAGATCACGATGAGTGAATCTCTGCATAAGTACATGAGATAGCCTTGGTCACCACTGACAGGCACTGGTGCTTCCAAGCAGAATGTATACTGTACAACTTCTGTGAAGCACTTTGTGTGCGCTCTGTTGTACCAATGTGATGTGCTGAGGGTTACATTTTCTTTTTAAGTGTATACGTGGTTATAAAACTAATTAAAAAGACCTTATGACATGAGGAAGTCTTTATTTCTTTGCATTCGTAAATATTAAGGGCTCCAGCTTACTGTGATGTTTCTTTCTGTACTGCCAAAGGTGATGGTGGATGTTCTGTAATGTCATTGAGCTGGCTGGGGGATTGGCTTTGGGCTGTTTCTATACCAGGCTGTAGTGAGCAGTACTATGCCCACTATTGCTAATGGAAGACTTAGAGAAGTTAAGTCCTGGGTGGTGCGTGGTGTTTCTCACCATCGTGTTGTGGCAGGTGAAGTAATGGATGGTTCAGTGTGAAGTCATTAAGTTGCACTTGGGGACTTGCTCTGTTAAATTGTTTCGAAACACATTTTCACAGAATGTATTTCTCCCCTCTGTTCAGTGCACTCATTAAGAAAATATACATGGTGTGCTCTTAGCCTTTGATTTACTTTAATGTGTTAGGGCTTTTAAAGAATGCTTGAAAATTCCCTGTAATTTCCTGCTTCTCTTCCCCCTGCTCAGGAAGATGAATGTGAGCATTACTTTTAAGAGCATCCCCTGAGCCAAGTGTTCTCAGGTCATTGTGCTCAAGTGCAAATGTCAGGAATGGGTTTTAATCTCCTGTTCAGAGATCACTGAAGTAAAATCTTGGCTCTCCTGTTTTTCCTTAATTTGAAAATACGGAATGTTGAGATTCTAACCAAATCTTTCAGAGTATTTGTTAGTCCCAGACAGACTAGATACTAGGTACTTTTTTCCCATTGTTTGCTTCACAAATTCCGCGGGATAGATTCATGCTTAGTTTCACTAGGCCTTAGAGAGTCATCTGTGTTAGAGAATTGCTATATTTGTCACCGAAACAGGGAAAAAGAAATAATTTTTAAAAATGTCTTTGGGGACAAAAGAGAAAGCATATGGCACTTGCAAATGGCCAGGTCGTTTATGAGGCTAACTATGGGTGTGAGGGGAAAAAAAAGGTGTGGTAAAAGCAAATCAGGTAGTCGTCTGTGTAACTTACTGTTCTGCTGTTTCATATCTGATTTTCTTCTATTCATGTTTATTGTCTTTTATGTTTATGCTTTATTTATTCAGTTGCCACTTTTAAAGAGAGAAGTTTTAATTTTTAAATGTTTTGTAAATGGAAATAAACCATAACAGTGCCAAGTAAATAAACATGGGGAAAACAAAAGTCACTGAAAGGGTGGTGTTTTCTCGTTCTTTCCACCCTCACTCCTTCCTGGGGTCATGAAGGTTTGTGACTGCGGATGATGTTTGTCTGTGCATGGGGAGACTCTGTGCTCTAACCCTGGGCAGACACGGATGGAGGTGGTGTTACCAAGCAGGCTGAATGAGCTGTGCCGCCCACTCAGGCTGTCAGGTAAGCACTGTGCCCTGCTGGGAACCATTCTTCCCCTCCTACCCTCCTCCTCTCCCTCCCCTGCTGAAGTGGAGGCAGAGGCTCCTGCAAAGCGTGAGGAGGCAAGATGAAGCAGTGGGTACCACTTTGCTACCGAGAGACTTGGTGTGAATCTGGAAGCTGTTGATCAGCATCAGGGTAGCACTATGCTCAAAGCAATGCCTGTGGTTTAGGAAGCCTTGCAGGAACCGGCTCCTTATTTCAAGGACAAGATAATGGCAGGGTTGCAGGTGGTTTTTGGTGCAACTTTACTTTGTTGGCAGGACTGCAGCATGGCTATTGCCCTGATGTAGATGCCGGCATGCCCAAACCAAGATATCTGAAAATCCCATTTAACCCTTTTAAGGGAAAAAGTTCCATGTGTCAATTTTTGTACTGATGTACAAAAAAATGTTTACTGGCCCTTATAAAATTATCTCAGTGCATTGGAAGTCTGTGTAATGGCATCAGCTGATGATTACTTTCTTAATCCAGAAGCACTAGTCCTTGGCTTCCCAAGTTCTTACTGTAGGCACTTGGTTTGGCTTTGCTAGAAGTGGTGTCAGAGCAGGATGGTTTCATGTGCTGTAGACCAACAGCCGGAGTTCTTGCCTGGTGCTGTACTTGTTCAGGACAAAATAAAAGTCGCAGAAAATTCAGAGAGGATAAACTGGGAAGTAAGCAGGAAGCTGCCTGGAGCCAGCCAGCAGGAAGGCAGTGGAAGGAATTAAACTAGTGTGATTGGGGGTTCAAATACTGATTTTATGTCTGTCACAATGGGGGAAAATGTTAATGGTATTTACTCATGCACTGCAAACCCCAGTGACCTTCAACATTTTTGTCTTTAGGTGTCACAACTTCAGAAATCAAATTGGTAAATATACATGGCTACATGCTAATGTATCTGGATATATTTTTCTCTGTCAAATTAATTAAACCATCTGTTCTTCACTCAAGTCCTGGGCTCGTCTCCCTACAGATATTTTATATTACACTATCTCACCCTAGACAACTCCCAAAGAGAAACAGCCCTTCTAGTCCTGTTTCTGCCCTCAGGGACAGTACTTGTTGCTGACCACTATCATCATTCTTTCCCTGTACACAGGTGTGCGCAGACACAAACACCCCGCTTCTACCTCCTATTCATCCTTTCATTCCCGAAAGGGTGAAGGGACTGATGCATGAGAAGATGGCCATAGCCCTCAGATGTTTCTAACACTACTTTTCCCCTCTCTTCAGGTCTCTCTGCTGCTTTGCAGTCCTCCTGGGCTTCCAAAGCCTGTGTGGTTACTGGGAAGGAAAAACTCACCGCCAGTACATCAAAGAGAGAGACCAAAAGCTTTTGATTTGATTTATCTGACACTAAGCCTTTAGTGTGATGCATCGATACTTCATTTTTATTGCAGTAAAATGGGGTATGCAGGCTTAGCAGCAAGAGGTGTCCTTTTGATCTCTCATTGCACGTGAAAACAGGTGTTGTAGTCCAGAGATTATGGAGGTCAGAGATTATTTGAAGAAGGATTAAGCAGAGTTACCTTTTTTCTTGGCAACCATAGCCAAAAGCATGAGATTCTTTTTAATATGAGGCCTTACTTCAGTCCGTAGCTGCCACATTTATTTGTCGTATACCGATTTTCCCTGCTGAAACTATGGAATAAGACTAGAATTTTTTGAAGTGTTTTGTGTTTAAAAAGTTAAGAAATAAATCAAACTATGATCTTACAGTTAATGTTTTCTAAGTCTCCTAAAATCAGGAAAAAGTTTTGGTTTGTTTTTCCTGTTGATCTTTAGAGAATAAAATTCTTGAGACCATCCAGAAAATAATGGAGTGACTGTATTAATGTTCAACACTGCACTGATTTATATATGTAAAATTGCTTAATCCAAATCTGATTTACCTCTGAAAGTGAACAGACATCTCTAAGGAGCTAAGTGCTAGTTCAGTATTCCAGTAAATGCAGCTGAAATACTGCCCTGACTCATTCCAGAAGTGTCTCTCATCCTGCTAGAAACTCTAATAAAACAACCAAAAGTCATTTGATAACGCACTGTGGGTATGTGCTAGAAAATGGGGATGGACTGTATATCCATTGTATTCTTTCAGCAATATATCCTGCTAAGGAAGCACATCCACCGCTGATTGCTCAGCTTTATAGAAATACATTAGCTTTTTGGGCTGTTGATATTCCACAGTGTAACCTGGCTGAAATCAATGGCAAAATTGGATTTGATAAACCTATTTCTACGAGTTAGTGTAATTATAACTCTGATACTCAGATGTTTAATCAACTCCGCCAAATATGTACTTACTGGGATAAATAAACCAAGGATGGATTTCTAGGATCATAGGACTAGCAATACAGTAGCCCCACATCCCAGCAATTAATGCAGATTTATTCCATGAGTGGGTATAAGTTTGAAGCCTTATAAATGTAGTTAACATTGATTTATTCAGCCCCTCAACTGCAACAATTTTTATACATCTCATAGCACTTACCTTCAGTTACTGCCTCCACAAAAAGCACAACAGTTAGGTCCTATCTTGCAGCTAAAGTAGGAAGAAGACTTATTCACAAAATGTTTGACTAATACTTTATTTTGTAAACAGATGCTGAATTTTCAGCTCTTTGCTCTAGAACAAGGGATGATGATTCAGTCACGTTTAAGAAGAGATTACTGCTGCATTTCTGAGCTGTATTGCAGCTTCTGTCCTGGTTGATGGAAATGAGGCTGCTCAGGGCTGAACGGGTGCCACGTGGCAGACCCAAACAGCTGCTGTGTACCCTCCTCACAGCGAGCGACAGAAGCTGCACAGCCTTACTTTCAGTCCCAAAGTATGATGAGGCTGCCAACCTCATGTTTAGAGATCCCTGTTGCTGACCCGAGTGAGGGGCGGGTATGCCTAACACCCCTGGCTGTGCTTAAAAACGTTGGGAAGCTGATCTCTGATGTTTGCTCCAGATCTCTAAATGAAACCGTGCAAGACATGGCTGTCCTGTGCACTTTGCAAGGGAAGAATCTGAACACGCTCCCAAATGCAGCTTTGCTTTCCAGTCAGGTTTCTTCTTCTTCTTATCTTGACTCTATAGGATTAATGTTTTATTTAAAAAGCCCAGAACCCAAGTAATCTTTCATTCACTGTGGCTTTTTTCTCACCTTCTGTAGCAGGATGGAGATGCATTTTACGTTTTTAATTGTGTTTTCTCAGGATGGATAACTGCCAGGTATCTTGTTTCAGGAAACATTAACTGCGAAAGTCTTTTTCTCCTGTATTCTTGCTATATCTAGACTGACCTCTCTCTGAATCTAAAGGGATTCCTAAGAAAATCAGACGCAGCCAGAAACACCTGCTGCCTCCTGTTCCCAGCATGACTCCCATCTCCTGGCATGTTAAATGGTTTCAGTGCACTGAGGCTTCTCCTGAGTGTGAGGAAGCACATTTGCATTTTGTGTGCTGGTGGATGGGCCAGTGCTGTGTAACAAGTCACACGAAGAGGTGTCCTTTATGTTCTCCAGCAGTGCTCTAGTAGCACTGGTGAGAGCTCCAGTACGGTTCCAGTTTATTGTGCTTGGAGAACACAAAAGCTAGAAGTGGGGCTGCTGTGACTATCAGAAGTATAAGGAAGGCTTGGTATGGTTTTGCCACCAAAGCATAAGCATGATTGCCTTCTACTTGTAAAGCATTTCCAGGACTGCAACTGAGAAGTCCCATGCAAAACCAACTGCCAAATCTGACAGCTCAGGTTGAATGTGCTGAGCCTGAATGTGAAAGGATCCAAGAAGGAGCTGCATCCTGACTTCGGCTGGTTGGGGTGTTCCTTCGGTGGGCGCCTGCCTTGCCTCTCCGCTGACCGTGCAAGAGAAGGGGAGACACATCAAGGGCAGTGGAATGGGGATGACCCACTCTTCCTGCTTGCAAGCAGTACCAGCCTGTCTCCGGGGTTTTTTTTCCTCTAGGTTATGCTCCCCTGGGGAATACTGAGAGACACTTCATCGGAGAAAAGTACATCCAGGGCTTTTTCCTTTGGGTTTTCAGGGTAGGGATCAAAATGTTAGAAAAGGATCATACTAACAGTGACAGTAGGAAGCTGTGCCTTGGTATGGAAAGAAGTGTCCTGGTTTGAGTCAGAACAGAACTCATTCTGTTCAGTGATTTTACTTTCCAGCTCGGTCTCTGCTAAGTAACGGCACTTTCTGAAGTTAACGGCGTGTTTTTGCAGTCAGGGTCTGCTCCCAGCAGTGATAACACTTGATGTTCACAGTCACTGCCAGGGACTGGTGTGCAGAAAGGCTCTGGCTTAGACTTGCTGCTGTGCAGACCAAGGTCACTGCTCAATCCTGTGCCACGGTGGGGGTGCAGTAAGGTAGAGGCTGCACCTGTGGGGAGAAGCGGACAGGACAGGTGACCCTACACTGACCAACAGGGTGTTCCAGCCCACAGACGTCATATTGGGTGTAAAGCTGAGGGATCGCAAAGGTCAAGCTCCCTTCTTCAATGGCTGGCATCTGAGAAGGACTATGTCCTTTCTTCTGCCTTCAATCCCAATCTGTGCACTCCTGAATCCAGTTCCCGTTTGCCACTGCATCTAGTCTGGAACTCCTCTGGTGTCTGCCCACCTGTGAGCACCAGTAGTGACAGTGACGTGATTGCCATTGGGTGGAGGTTGGGTTTGGTTTTGGTGTTGTATATATATTTCATTTTATTATTATTATTTTCATGAAAGCAGTTTTAGTTTTCCAATCTGTAAGTCTCTCTTCCTTACTTCCTTTCTCCTTCCTCTTTGGGAGGAAGAGGGGTTGATAGAGAACATCTGTTATTTGTCTGGTGGCTGGCCCAGGGGAAGGGAAGGGAAGGGAAGGGAAGGGGAAAGGAAAAGGAAAATTTTCCCGAAAGTAAACCGCATTCTTGATTTGCAAAACCTAACGTATGGAGGTGCTAGCCCATCATCTGGAGTGCCTATGCACTGGTACAATAGAAATAGAAAGGGGTCTATGCTAGGGTGTCAGTGTTCAGAACATTTCCTACAAAAGACAGAACGTGAATTTCAAAAATAGCATAGTAATTTAAAAGAACCGTTTCCACTGAAAGTTGGTGGGATTGGCATTCCTAAGGCAGGAACTCCAACCACTCATTTTGCTATGTTACAACCACACCACATCACCTGTTCACCATATGTTGTGGGGGCTGCAGGAATAGCCATGTCAGGATGTGGCAAACAGAGAGGGTGAAACAAGAGGTACAGGACTTAAAATGGGCAGAGCGTGGCTGCTCGTAAGCAAACCATGATGTTTGAGTACCACTCATCTTCTAAAAGTGATTAGGAGTTTTCTTTGCAGGTTGACAGTGTACAGTGGAATAGTCTGCTCAGAGCTACGCAGACTTGTGCACTGTAGAGAGCACCTGCACATGTGACAACAGGCAGATGTAGCACCGTGCATCTGAAAGTGGGCATCTCTCCTAAAGTGCTTTAGATATATAGAAGAAATTGGCAGATTTATAGCAGACTTTGTCCAGTCCCCAAAAAACTTATCCCTGTTTATTTCTGAACAGGGGTCGGTGAGAAGCCAAACCCCACTGGTACCCTGAAAGAAAAGAAAGAGTGGGAGGTACTGACGTTTCTTCTCTGAAGCTGAAGTGCTGGATTTGTGCCACTGTCTCCGATAGCCAGATGCATGTATCCAACTGAGGACTTACATGATTTAGGGTTGTGTGTAAAGGGGGAGGCAATGTCAGGCAAACAAATTTCTGCAGTGTCCAATGGGAGGTCAGATTGAGTCTCAACACCTGTGAGATGATTTTCCATCCTCTGTACTAGCAGGAGAAATAAATACCAGAGCCAGACCTTTGCCAGCAGTGTCATGCTATCTTGGGAAACACTTTCTAGACTGTTGGGAGGTTGACGTGTCCAGTTGACAACCCGTAATTTTATATAAGATAGGCGAAGAGATCCACATTCCTTAGTGAGAGATGTTTTTTAACAACTTCAGCGATTGCTCCGAAGGCACAGGTTCTACGACTGGCTCTGAATCAACTCAGCACAGAACTGTTACTTTGCCTTGTAGTGTTGTTGCATTGTTAACCCAGTAAATACTTCTCAGGTGAGAAGCGTCATCTTTTTTTTTAAGAAAAAAGATGGAATCACTAAAGATTTTTCAGAAATTGGATGGGAATATTCTTCTAGCCCTTCCTAAATAGTGGGCAACTTGTAAATAGGTTACAGGAGATCAAATTAATTTCTGGTTTCCCAAAGTGATGGGAAGCCAGGTGCGTAAATTGGAAAGGTGGGGGGGAAAAAAAAAGGAAGAAAGAATAACATGATGAGAAAAGAATAGTTCTGGCACAGTACCTCACCGAGGGATGTGAGTGGTGCCTGTGGGTTGAATGCTGTTTTAAAGTACCATCAAAGGTAGATTAAAGTCAGGAGGATTGTGAGAGGAAATGGATAACTAGCACAGCAAGAGCATTTCTCCAGAGGCGTTCTGCTGCGTGTACGTGCACAGCTGGGGCCTCTGAGGATGAGGGTTGTTTTGGAAGAGATGAAAGGTCATGTCAAGTTGATTTAGCACCTACAAATGCTATTGGTATGTTGCATAGTCCTTAAGCTGTGAGGTAGAGAACAAAAAGTTTTCACTGCTCAACTGAAAAATACGTGTTCCCCACCACAACCACCAATTCAGAACATTTCTAAAAATGCAAATCTAGCCGGATGTGTATGTTTAGAAGAAACCTATCTTCACAACAAGATCCAGGCTTCTCTTTGATTAGAATATATACTCAGAATATTCTGAAACTTGAATCAGTTCTTAATCCCTGGTGAACTACACTGTTTTATGCATTTAGTTTCCATTTTGTGGCACAAAGATGAGTTCTTGAGTGTGTTATACACTACGGGGACACAAAACGCAGTACACCACCAGAAACAGCAATTCCCTGCAGTCTCATAAAGTTCTGTACAAAATATGTACAAATACTGGAGGTATTAAAGTTAGAAAATGAAATGCAAAGTTCTTTCTTTTTAAGTTTGCAGCGTGAAGAGGCTCATGCTTCAAATAATATGTGAGGAAGAAACAGCCTGCTTTCAAAACGGATATAGTAGTCTGCAGGGAAAG
>NW_010419148.1:71636-77633 GCF_000710305.1 Buceros rhinoceros silvestris
ATTAGCAACTGATGGAAATAAGTGAAGAACAAACCAGGCAATAATACAAAATCTGAACATACATAAAAAGCTTAATCACAATCTATATATAGATTTTACATCTCAGGAAAATATGTAACATACTGCTGCTCAAGGACATCTCCAACTCTCATAATAGCCTAGATTTGTACTAGAAATCAAGATTCTCTAACAGTACATTCCTGGCAATAAAGTAAGTTGCCTCGTTTGAAATATTAACATAATCCTCGTTTAAGCAATTCAAAGCTCTCAGCCGAAAGACAGTAGGAGCAGCATTTTCACCCGTGCCAGGAAGGTGACCGTCATGAGGCAGGAGGAGCATGTGTCAAGTGCCATGTTCTTCATTAAACTGCACATCCATTGAGAGGAGGTTTATGACCACAATGATTTTGACGTTTCCAACACTGGAGAAAGCGGCCCATTAGTCCTCTCATCCTCCATTTCTGATCTGCTCATAGGAAGGTGACCCAGGGGAGATGACCTGCTCTTACCAAACCATGAGTGAAGAGGTCTGGCAAAAGTACCGACTACTCAAAAAGTACACCACCTCTTCTCACTGAGGCTTTGGAGAGATTGAATTTTTCCTTCAAAGTGTGAACATTTTCCTGTAACTTTTATTTAACGAGAGATAAAAATTCTCGTCGCTTACTGGACTGAGACTTCGAGTAGAGGTTACTTCATAAAATGGCAGGAAGGGTGTGCCTCATTCATTCTTACTTAGATATTTTGCAGGAGCTGAGACAGCAACATCACTTAAATCGGAACAACTGTTATCCTTTCAGTGAAAAATTTTGCTAGTCATAAGCAAATATTAAAACGTCTGTACAAAGCGATACAATACTGTGCAACGTCGTCTCAAACAGATTCAAAGCAGAAAAAAGGCTACATCCCCTAGGATGGTCAGGGGAACACGACTCGCAAAAGAAAAATAAAAGGGAGCTTGGTAGGTGTAATGCTGTAGAAATAAGCATGTGAGGGCATATGGGTGCTGTCTATAAATACACATGCAAACAGTAAGCGGAAAATGAAATATTTAAGCTAAAGAACAGTGATGGGATGGGAAAAAAAAACCTGAAATAAAGCAGCCATTAATAAAATTATGCTGAAAGTTGCACAAGCCTTGGAGAGCAGCGCAGCTCTGCAATGCTCTTCCAGAGGAGAGGGGAGCAAAAATCTGACTACTTTTAACATGGAGTTAGTTAAGTTTATGAAAGGAATTCCTGTGTACTGCGTAAAGTCATTGTCATGATAATAAGAACATATTAAGTTTCAGTACTTTTTTTATTTAGTGTCTTTGATCCAAAGCACTTTTATAAAAAAGCAATAATGAAAATTCCTTTCAACCAGTACAATAAAAGTCGTAATTCCTTGGGGTATTTCATTTTCTTCAGCAAAACAGAATTTGGGCACGTTCCATTCAGTACTTGCAGAAATGACAGAGCACCAGCCCTACGAATAATAATAAATCTAGAACATAAGATACGCTATAGGTTATTGAAATGATGTGTTGCAAAGTTTGGATCCAACCTTTACAATGCTAAACTAGCAACAGCTGAGGGGATTTGTGTCTCTTCGGCAAGTTTACAGGTCTCTTCAAAAACTGCCCTGAAAGTCATTGGTTTTCAACTCTGTGAATCTACTGCTTGTGAAACTGAGGTAAAACCACTGCTTTGACCCAGATTCTCTGAAGGCCTCCAACCAACAGACACAGAGAGAGCTTGCAGTGTCCTTGACATCAGTGGGAGGGTTTGCCACTCTTGTAGCATGTAACCTGACCGCTAGGCAAGCCCGTTTCTTTATTCTGTTTTTCCTTTCATTGTATTTCAATCTTGTGCCATGTTTTGGTTGGTGTTTGTAGGTAGTGTACACACATACAATATGAAGCAGGAACAATACTATTGTATTTATGCCTGTGACCCAGCAGAGAACTTGAACCAGCCCTCCAGAAATGAAAACCTTACCAAAATATTTCAAATTTGGAGATCAAATTTGGGTTATCTAGGTCTACCTTCAGGGCCACATATATGGTTTTCTGATTTTCAGGGACTGTAAGCAACGTCTTGCCTGCTGACTCTGTAACTTGTGCAGGCTGTGTTGAAATCTCCCAAGAGTTTTATTTAGAAAAGTGCTATTTCCCTCACACTTCACGGAAGAAGTCAATTGCTGACTGATGTGAGGAGAGAGTATTCAAAGAAAATGTTGTGGGGCAGGAGGTTATTTCATACTATGTATACTGTGAGATCACTGGGAAAATAGGAATCTGATCTCGGGTGCACAGCTTTCTGGTTTTAAATGGAGGTGGAGCTGATACAGCAACAACATCAAAAGATCCAGACCTGACAGCAACCTCTAATAGCCTAAAAAAGGGAATAGGGAATTACCTGTTTGTACCATACTTGCATTATTCTGCCAGCTGGGCCACTCCTTGTTGTGGTATACAAACACAGGCTTCCAAACATGACAATTTTAGCTTTAGTATTTTAATTTCTCTTCTAACTAGTTTGAATTTATTTTCCAACCCTTCTAGTCTTCACAAGTAAAACCAAAAAAATTTAAAAATAATTAACTGGAACATTATCTGTAATAAATGGGGTGGAATAGCAGCAGGATCTGAAGAGAAATGCTGTTCCTTCCACTGAGTGCCAGTGGTTTGTTTCACAACACAGACCCCCTAGAAGTATGGAGAGAGGCAAGCAGTGGCTTCTGCCTGGTAGCCACAAGTGATTGATCTCTGTGCAGTTGTGTAAAGGAGAAGGCTGAGCACTCAAAAACTAAGTTTATGCCGATTCATGATTACTCTTGAAACCCAGATGATTGCTCTCTCACTTTTTTTTTTTTTTTTAAGAAAAGTACAGGCCAGCCTTTGAAAGGATTTAAACCGACTGCATCACAGCAGCAGGTAGGAGGATCTGCCTACAGTGAGCATAGTATTAAGCTTTTTATCTGTTCCTTTCTTAGACCTTTGCACTCTTCCTTAGCTGTAAGTTGTGAGTTCCTTTCTAGAGGAAAATGCTAATTACAGGGTTTTGTTTTTTTTTTTCTCCTCAGAGTTTCCTTGGCAGAAAGCTTAGTGGAATTGTCTGCCGTCAACACCTGCTTTCAAGCTTTCTTGATAAAATTAGATTTTGTATCTCGGAGTCACATATGGCATCTTTATAATTAGTCTTTTTGCGGTATATGAATGTCAGTTACTAAAATGCTGCCTGTACTGTTCATGTGGAAATATTTTGCTTCATTAAACAAATCCAAGTTTTTCATTGGAGCTTCTACTTGTTGAAAACCCACGTTCTTCTGTGTCTAATCTCAGAACCATTTTGATGGACTGAAATACAGCATACCTTCAGCTTCACTAGGAGCGAGCTGTGTGCGGATCACTCCTGGCAATGGGAACCTGAGATGCCTTCGTGAGGCTTCCATACCTAAAGTCCCTTGTGGAAATGTAGCTTTTGAATATGTAGCTATCTGAAAATGAGGGGCGGGCTTCTTCCTAGGGCTCAGCATTGACCTAATCTTGGAAGCAGAAGTAGGTCTATGCTTAGGAGCTTCTGAAAAATATTACTAAACATGACATTTCAGAACAAGAACACCAAGTTTTTAACACACGTGCTCAAGAGTAAGCAAACTTCCATTGAAATGTGAAGCTCAGAGGTGTGGTGATCAGAAGGGCGAGTCAGAAAGGTGAGGGAGAGTGTTCGCATGTCAGTGATTTACTGGTGATGGTTTTAAACTGTTGTAAAATGCATGGGAGGTCCTACACTAGTACAGATACTGTGGTAGGTGATTTTTTTTTCATTATTTGTGTTAGAGATGAGAATTTTAAATTCAGTTGGGTATGTTCATTTTTCTTCTCAGATGTGGAAGTGCACAAAGCAACAGATCATTGCTATACCACTGGCACTAATGTAGTAGAAGTAGTAACTTGTATGTAAAAAGTCAGCACTTAGTACCTATGCAACAGGGTGAAAATGTGCAAACTGTCAACTTGTAATAGAAAGGTCTTTAGTTTTTCAAGTGCAAAGTTAGTGCAGTGTCAGCAATGCTACCCTCTAGGAAAAAAGAAGACAAATAGGAAAACATTTATAAACATAGCTCTTGATAGCTCTCATGCAAATGGCTGTCAAACTTGTATGCTAATGCAGTGAATCGTTCAGGCTCAGCTCACTGGGGGTGCTCCTGCTCATATTGGTAAGACTGGCCATAAGGGATTTAACTTTATAAGCGTAGTAGTCCCTTAAGTTTACCGATGGAACTTCTTTCATGCCATCACCAAAATCACAGCTCCTCATGGCACTCTCTAACTGCTTCTGACGCCTGTAGAAGTGGGAGAATTTATTGAAGATCAGTGTAATGGGAAGCACTACCACTAGGATACCAGCTAGGATGCATGCAGATGCCGTCAACTTGCCAGCAGTACTCCCTGGCACAACATCCCCGTAGCCAACTGTGGTCATGCTAACAGTAGCCCACCACCAACAAGCAGGGATGGTGGCTAAACCTTCATTCTCTTCTTTCTCAATGGTGTACGCTACTACTGAGAAAATGGAGATGCCAACAGAGAGGTAAAGTAAAAGAAGCCCCACCTCTCTGTAGCTATACTTCAGGGTGGCTCCAAGAGACCTGAGGCCTGTGGAGTGTCTAGCAAGCTTTAAGATGCGAAAGATCCTCATGAGTCTCAGGACTTGTGCAACCCTCCCTAGATTTGCTAAAGTCGGACTACTCTCCACCACCAAGTTGACAATTAAGGTAATATAAAATGGAAGGATAGACATTAGGTCAATCAAATTCAGGGCATGCTTGAAAAACTTTAAAAAGTCAGGAGCTACTGCAAATCTTGCCACCAGTTCAAAAGTGAACCATGCAATACCAAAATGTTCCACGATTTCAAAGCGAGGGTCTTCCTCAGGGTTCCCGTTGCTGTCAACAATCTGAAAATCTGAGAGGCTGTTCAGGCACATGGTCACGATGGAGCCCAGCACCACCACTATTGAAAGGACACTGAAGATTCGGCTTAAGACTGAGTACCCAGGATTATCCAAAGCGAGCCAGAGCTGCCTCCTGATGTTTCCAAACGGTTTTTTGTCAAATTTAGAGGCATCATTATAGAATGCCAAAATCTCATCAAAAGAAGACGTGGTACTTTCCTGGTCACTTTGTTCCTCCCATTTCTCTTGGTCTGGCTCCATTTTCCTCCCATGGTAGCTGTAACTGCAGCAGGAGTCTATAAAGAATTCATTGATTCCCCAGTATTCAATCTCTTGGCTGAAAGAAAACACACAGAGTTCACCCATGACATGGAGCTTGCCAGTGTTATAAAAATGTAGCACGTAAGGAAAGAGCTCAGGATTCCTGTCAAAATAAAATTCATTCTTGGCATCATCATAGTCATCACAGAGCTCCAGTATTGACTCCTTTGAGTGGCAGCTCAGCAGTTTGCCCAGCCTGGTCTCGGGGAACCGTAATAATGTGTTGGATCTCATCTTTTTCTTAAAGCCTCCAACGTTGATGCTGATCTCATTGTCTTCAAAATTCGCTTCAGATAAAGCCTTCAGACTCTGCCCTGTCATAGTGAGGTCCTTCCAAAGGTGTATAGGAAATTAAAACCTAGGATGCAATTGCACAGAAAATTGGCAGCATAAGCAAATCTACAGCATGTTCACCTCGTGACGCTTGCTTGCTTGCTTCTCTTTCTTTCTTTCTTTTTTCTTTCTTTCTGTCCTTCCTTCATTTCTTTTTCTTTCTTTCCCTCTTCGCCCTTCTTCCCTGTTTCCCCCCTTTCCCCCCACTTCCCGTTTTCCCTCTCTCCTTCTCCCACCTCCCGCTGAAGACACTGAGGGCGGCTCTTTTGTTCCCGCTGCAAGCTCCCGTTCCTCCCTGTATCCCTCACCTGGGCTACGGCTGTCTCTCCTAAGAATCCCCCAGTACTCACGGCCTTTGTGCGACAGGGTCGGCGCGGACCTTTCCCTCCCTCCCGCCGCGTCC
>NW_010419149.1:0-20908 GCF_000710305.1 Buceros rhinoceros silvestris
TGATTCTGTGATTCTGTGATTCTGTGACATCTGTTGCCTATGTCACTGACTAATGTGATCTGTTTCACTTACTGACATTTCTTGTAAATTGTTTTGCTTTCTGGTTTTCTGTGCTGTACCCAATGCCTCCCTGCCTTCCACTCTTCCACACCATGCCAGTCACTGTTCTGGTCGGTCTGCACTTTTCAGCAAGATAAATATTAGTTCTAAGTTGCATCTCTTCCAGTCCTTTGGGCTGGAAAGGTAAGAGAATGGTGAAAACAGCTGGTGGAATCAAAGAATCAGAGATTTTTCTAGTTAACAATTATAAGAAGGAAAAAGTGGTTGAAAATTCATGTGATAGTAAAAAATTACCAGACGTGGAACTGTACAGAGTCGTACTATAGCTATAATCTGATACTACAATGAAAAGTAATGTTTATTAGCACGTATTAGGTGTATTAGTAATTGTTTCTCTTTTTAAAAAAAACCTGTGACTGAAAGGAGCCTATGTCATTCTGGAGTGCTGTTCATCAGTATTCTTGTACATACCGTAGAATCACTTAGGGTACAAAATTTTCCTTATAAACCTAAATACTAGTTAAAATTAAGTGAAGTAGCATACTTTTGTGTTTAATAGCAGAAAATCAATTTCAAATACTTCAGTCCCTTTTTTGTATCTTTGCATCTTTAAATTTAGGAATTTTTTTTATCCCTTAGTGCTTAAGTTCTATGGTTATGTTACTATGGAGAACAAAGTTGTACTCCTTTAGTGAAATAAGTAGATTGTATTGACTTCATAACGATTATCTCCTCTTTGTGAGGCATTTAGAGAGTATGTGCATTTTTTTGTTGTTTTAAGAGTACTTTTTGGTTTGCTGTGGGAATGACTGCTGTAGGTACAAGGTGTTCTGGTGTGAAATAGATGAACATCACTGCATATTTATACTAATCTATAAATCAAAATATTGTATATTTTGGAATTTTAATTTAGTAACTTATATTACATTTGTAATGACTGAAGTACTTGATTTCTTTCAAACTAAGACTGTAAATGATTTGGTCATCCACCTGAATGGGAAGTATCCCTGAAAAGGTCTCAGACATTGTAATGTTTGCAGTGCAGTTAAGAACTAAGAGGGGGGAATTGAAGCAGTTGCAGTTCATTTACTAGTCCTAGCTCATCATTTTTGTAGATTTCTAGCTCATCATTTCTGTAGAGTAGAATGCTTCTGCTTTTGTTATTCTGCCAGGTAAAAGCCATGGTAAAATCCAGTGATGTTGAAAGTGCATATCTATAGTTTACAGCAAATTTTAGGGATAAATTATTCTAAACTCGACATTATTATTCTAGTCTTAAATGTAGCCTTAAAAATCTGAAAAAAATTGTTATACAGTAAGGAATGTAAACATATTTAATATCTACAAACCTTTACATTTGTAATTTTGTCAGATAATTGATACCAAAATATTTCATTCTTTATGTTAGCAAGTTAAAGTGATTTTAACTCCTTTATTGAATCTTGTTACATTTTGCAGAAATGGATAGGATGTATACAACTGGTTACTTTGTTTTCATGTCTTTGCTTTTCAGGTTTTATGCTAGGTACCTAGCAATTTCTGTATGAAGTGCAACATTTTGTGTGTTAATGTAAAATATTAATTTGTTTTGCTATTTTTGGTAAATGGCTTTTACTTGGAAGACGATAATTAAAGGTACATAAAAGCTGAATTGTTCGTATTTTTCTTTTCGTACGTAACAAGTAAAAATGAGTCATACACAAGGGAATTTTGTTCTGTCTGGCGGGTTCTAAAAAGAGGACACTTATTTTTGTGCTGCTTGTTCTTTTATCAGTGAAAGTAAAACCTACATTTTAAAAATCTCACCATGCCTGAAAAGCATGATTGTTTCTTTAATTATACTTGGGAGAAGCCCAGTACAGCTTTCCACGATAGTTTAGATCTAAAACTGAATTGTGAGAATGCACATTAATTGTTTTGATTTTTTTTTTTTTTTTTTTTTTTTTTTTTTTTTTTTAATTGAGTTCGTGTTGGTGCACTGCTTTTGTTAATGGCTTCTGGAAATTTGATGAAAATGACAATGTACCTGATCTTCCAGGACACTTTATTCAATGATGGCAAATCCTTATTAAGGCAGGAAAAGAGATGTTCTCTTGGAATACTACATCATCTCTGCTGCTCTCTGAAGGTTCCAGTGCATTTGGGACTTTGGCTGTAGTCGTGTTACCTGAAACTGCACTGAATTGTGGAACATTAATTTCAAACAGTGTGTGGTTTTGTGCCAAGTGTCCAGAGTCTGAGCACCTTCCCCAGTGGGCTATCAAAAGTGACATGCATGTATGCAGGGGGTTAAGTCATAAATCTTGTTAGAGGTATACGGAAGACCGGTTATTTGTGAGGAATTTAAACAGAAGCTTTGTGCATATAATAATGAAATACAAAATAATGCAGTGCTAAACAGCTTGAAAGCTGGAAAGGGAATTGTTTTAATGTTGAGGAAATTTGGGTTATTTCTCTGTAGTAGGCTCTGTGGTGTCAGCAGTTCCTTTTATTTATAACAGTAAGATGCCTCATGGCCTTCTCCCGGCGTGGTGTGCACCATGTGCTGAAGCAGGGACAAGTGTGTGTGTGTGTGCGTGTGTGTGTGTTCAGTTATTGCTCAAAGTAGATTCAGATTTGTGCTGGAACATGTGTTCATTCTGCTTTCTGTTAACTTTAAGTCTTCTGTCTTAGCCTAAGAAAAGACATCTGTCAGAGGTGGTGAATCATTTCAGCAGTTTGAGTTTTCATGTAGGCTTGCAACTGATCTGCTACTTGAGTGTTACCACCTAATACAGAATCTGAAATGGTGGGATTTTTGTCAGTGGGACTCCAAATCTTTTACACCATTTTGTCTATACGGAGAGTGAGGCACATGGGAACATGGAAACCTCCAGCGAAGATCTAGGTAAAGCTCAGGGAGTTGTCTGCACTGTTCCATGTGCCTCAGAGCAGGGTCAACTGAATCCAAACCGTCCCTGAAAGATGTTTGTGCTCCTTGGTCTTAAAATGTGCTGGTGATGTAGATTCCAGAACCTCTCTGAATGCTTTATTCCAGTAATTATCAATTCTTTCATGAAAAAAAGCTTTTTCTGATGCCTCATTTAGATCTTTTTGAACATATTTTATTTCCCTGGGGCTTGTGCTATCTAGCATAACCATGATGTACGGATAACTTTTTTCTTCACTGTGATTGTTTTGCGTATTGGAAAACAGTTGTTATGATTTTCAGTCATTTATTTTCTAGACTGAATTCCAATTCCTTTTGATAATTCTTCTTGCTCTTTTCTAGAATCTCTTGAACTTTTCGGTGCTGGACTGAGTTATTGTGCTCAAAAGCAGACACAGTATGTCCCTCCAGCTGGAATCTGAGCTATAGATAACTGCTCTGGCTCTGTATTTCCCTATGAGTTGTACACCCAGCTAAGAGTCTTCTGAATCCCATTTAGGGTTCCTTCTAGAAAGCTGTGTGGTTTTACATGATTCTTTTATATTCGCTTTTCATTTGTACTCACATGGAGAAACATAATTTACCTGTATAGATCTCATATCTTCCTGTGAACCAATTGACTCAGAGGAATTAATGAATCGATGAATTTATGGTCTCATCCAAGAAGTCACTTCCCCCTTTCTGAGCCCCTGTAAAGACTGGCAACTTGTTTCCTAACCACCACAAGAACAAAAATTTTTGGAATGAAGACTGTTACTATGAAAAATTTATGAGGAAAAATAGTATTCCAGTGAAAATTGTGATATAAACATTTTATGAGACTTTGAAAACTCATTGGGCTTTGTGCATCAGCATAGAATTGGAAGAGCAGTGATGTTTTACTGGCAAAGTGCTGAATGAAAGCAGCTGAATAGTAGGCCACAGAGGAGTGCTTTGCTTTTCACCTTGGCCATGCTGCCTCCTTCACCATGTCCTTCCTTCATTGTTCACCAGCCTGAACAAGCTGTGAAATAAATCTCAGTAAATCCATTGTTTTTAAACATATCCCCTTTCTGCAATGTGTTGGGTGTTTTTAGACAAAGATAGCCTTCCTTCTCCCCTTCTTCCTCAGCGGCTCCCCTGTCCTTATGCTGGATGTACTGCAAACTGCCGTGGAAAGCTAAAGGACCCCCTTGGTAATCAGATGAGTGGGAGATCTTTTCCCAACATGAACTTTTGCCTGCCCTGGTAAAAGGTGCCATTCTTAGCTCTGAACATGCACTGCAGCAAAGGTTTAGAGTATGCAGAGGACTTTTTTTATTCCATTGAAAATTGTATGTATTGCTGTCTTCTAAATGGCTGTTGGTTATTATCTGATTGGCTGAACTAGAGTCATACAGGGACATGAACTCTAATGTATTTTGTACCACAACTGGCATAGATATTCTTGGGAATCAGTTCATTTAATTGTCTGTCTCTGAACAGTGGAAAAAGGTAGGTGTCTCCTTCATTTATGGGATTTCTTCTGTAGGTGGGACACTAGGACTTGCCAGCAGATACTGTCTGCTATCTCCGGTTAATCTTATGTTTTCAGTGAGTGTAGCTTGTGCTAAGAATTCAAGTATGAGTGAACTGGAAAATTTCCGAAGCTAGCACAGCCATTGCAGTCTTGGTTTTATGAAAAGCTGGTTTGTGGATCAAGAGCAGCTGCTGCATTTGCTTCAAAACCTACCTACAACATTTTGTTCCAACTTGGGTATTTCTCAATTCATCTTCAACTGCTCACTTTACAAAATGTTTGCGCAGATTCTGCTAGGTATTGTCTGTTTTACCACATTTTACAAAGCAATAGAGTGCAATTTCTTTCACTGGCCATCCTTGATACACAGGAATAGCAAATTGTAGCACTGACAATTCTCCTGCATGTGCCAGATGGAGTCTTTGAGAATACACTGTAGAGTCTTCCTACGCACCATCCTGTAGATTAAGAATACAGGGGCCAGCTACACAACTACTGCAAATCAGCAGAGTGCTGCTAAACAGATTGTGCAAACCAGTTTTCATTAGATGCTATCTGACTCATGGGATAATTAATAAAAACTGCTATAATATACATGCTGGTGCTTTTTTCCACTAATTTGCCCTGTCTTCTAAATATCATACAAACTGATTATATCGTGCTTGTAGTACTTGAGCAGAGAGGAATTTTTTTCAAGTAATGTTAGAGAAAATGTAAAAGCTTTGCAATGCAGATACCATGGTAGAAGTAGTCTAAATATATAGCAATAATACTCAAGATACTGTGTATATGCATGATACTATGTATGTGAAATTGCATTTGAAAAGTATACTGTGCTTTGGAAACAGTTTATGCAGCATAGACTGCATGTGCAAAGAAAATTTTATATTCTTCTGATTTTAAGGACATAACTGGGAAGTTGAAATAGGTTTAGTATCTGGAGCGATGTGCAGTTAATACGTGTTAGAATAGAAGTGACTGACAAGTGGAAGTGACTGTCATGACAGATCACCTTAGGGAATGCTTGCTTTGAGTTGTTGGCATTGTTTGTAACAGGCTTCCTCTGCGTGAGTGTGCAGATGGTCAGTGTGCTGACCATCTTTTTGTGATCAAAAACATGTATTATAAATGATCCAGCGTAATCTGTGAAATGAAAACATTTTCTAGGAAATGCTGTAGTAAGGAATTGTGTCTTTCATGCCCTTTTCTCAAAAAAGCAAAGTAAGGAAATTATAGGAGGCTTTTTAAAGTTAAACTTTTCATATTGAAACTTTGGAGTAAATTTGGATTGTTTGAACACAATGATGAGAATCCAAGTGCCCCAAAACTCCTTAAGGTTTCCAGGGGGATCATTATGTTCCTGAGATTTCAGGTTTTTTTGAATGCTGTACACTCATGTTCTCTTTTGCATGACAGTTTGTCTTACAGATGCTGCTGAATGTTCTTAAATCCTGTTTCTATTTATGTACTGCTTTTAAGTCTGACCCGAGTTTTTTCTTGAGACCATCCTAAAAATAAAAAAGATAGCTACACGTATTAATGTGAATTACACCAGAGGCATTTGTCGTCGTGCAGTGTCAAAGCTGGTTTTGCCATGCTTCTAATGCATGACTTTTGACATGAAAGAATTCAGTGTTTCAGCAAGATTTCCAAGCTTATTTGTCCACTTTAACTCTCTTTTTCTGAGAACAGCTATTATAAAAATACACTAGAGGCACATAGGCAAGATCATGCAACAGGTAGCAGTAATGAATGTGCCTCTCAGTGACCTCTATATCTTGCAATTTTCATGGTACCTTTATATCAAATAATACATATATGTATAAAATATAATAATTTTTATTAGTCTGGTGCTTTGGAAAATACCTTACCTCTCCAGTACCGGAGTTTGGCCAGAGCAGTTCTGGTGTGTGATGTATTACCTTTTGTTTCTCAAAGAATATATAGGAACTCTCTTAATTTTCTTAAAAATCTTGTAAAAAAGAACGTGTTATTCTCTGTGAGGAATTTATTTGCATTTGGCCTGTTGTGTGTGGTATGTGTGATGTGCGTTGCTTTTGGAAAACAGTATTGCAGCAAAAAAGAAGAAAATATTCTTACATTCATACAAACTTACCATACCGTGTATGAAAACTAATCCTGGGGCAGAAAATGACAGTTATTTACAAAACAAAAGAAAAAAGCAAACCTGAAATACTTGTTTCCAATTAATCTGATAATCCTAATGCATAGGTTGCTCACCTACATGTCTGTAAGATACAGTAGATTTCTCTGGAAGTGGAAGAAAATGTCAAATGGTTTTCCTGAGTGCCAAACCAAAAAATGCAGTTAAAATTTTTGGTAAAGTTTTCCTTAGCCACCTTCATGCTTGACAAATCTTCCTTGCCTCTCAAACAGTAATTTAATACTGTTTCTATGATCTTACAAAAAAAATAATTTTAATTCTGGTATACAGAGATGCAACAGTGAACTGAAATCCCTCAGAAGTGAGGAGCACTGTTGCTTGCCATCTTTAGCGCTGCCCCACGCATACTGCCTCCCCTGTCTGAGGAAAGCTGATGAGCACCAAGGCTTGTTATTTTAAGTTCTGGCATCTAATTGCAACCATTAATCACACTGAAGAAAGGTGAATAACCAAGTATTATTTTGAAGATTTCATCTTCTGTTACTCCCTTCTTACTGCACTTCAGCATCCCATACACCAGCCTCGAGGCTCCAGCTTCAAACCCCATCATTGGTCTTGTCAGATTGTTCAGAAAGCAACCATATACGTACATCCATACATAAATCTTCCTCTTGGCTTGCTTTTGTTCTTCTTCTCTCCTTTTCTTCCTGGGTCTGAGAAAAAGCCAGGCTTTTCTAGGCGAGAGTAGAAGGAGTGTTCTTGCGACAGAGCAACATACAGCAGTGGGAATGGTGCCCCTTTTTCAGTGTGCTGCTTCTGTGTGATGCTTTCCAGTGCAACCAACACTTGCATACATGTGGTAATGGTTTCAGTTTAATTATAATCAGGTTACTGCTTTTTAAAATAATAAGGGCATGGTGTTTTAGTAGAAATAAGTGGATCTGCTTTGAGGTGTTTTTTATTACCATTTTGGAAGCTGCGTGGTATTGATGTAGTGGTATTGCAAGGTTTGCACTTCCTTGAGAATATAATTGTGTGCTTTACTGTGTCCAAATGTAAACAGAAATGCAGTTGTCTTTTAAGAAAATAACAATTTAAGTATGTCCCTGAACATTAATGATGCAAGCACAGTATTTCTATTTTTTTTTTCAAGTTCATGATTCACAGAAGCATTGGTATATAATTATACAAATAATAATTTGTATAACTTACAAATTATTAATAATGTATCTATGTGATATTAATTGATGCTGAGAGGTCCACTCAGCATTGGGTAATAAAAACCAGTCTTTGTGTTGATCAGTTTACTGTGAAATGAGAATCAACAACTTTGTTTTCTTTTTTTTGTTAGAGTTTCTTTTTTAAGGATGAAGTTGGGCAGAGAAAAAGGGAATGGGTTAGATAGGTGTGTAAACTTACATGTAAATTAAGTAGTCTAATATAAACTGTGTCTGGAATTTCCTGATTTTCAGCTATCCAGCTTCTGGGAGCACATCTTTTGTGCCTCTGTTTTATTTTTGGAGATAAGAACAAAACGGTGGAAACAAAATGGCCAGGTATCTCACACTTCTCAAAATTAAATAATGTGTTTTTTATCTTTGTGTTTCAAAGTGACAGATTCTTTGGCCCAGTCTGTAGTCCACCATTTAAGATGGATAATGCAGAAAGATCTTCTTGGCCAAGATGTCTTTCTTATTGGTCCTCCTGGGCCTCTCCGGCGATCTATTGCCATGCAGTATCTGGTAAGTATTGGTTTCAATTCCCGGAGACAGTCATTAATGTCATTTAGTCATTCCTCTACTAGCCAAATGATAAAAGGTAGACTAGAAAATCTTACAGCAAGCTGCTTAGGAGGTAAATAAGTTTTTCCATAAATGAGCTTTCCAAAGTTCAATTTTTGTTATAGACGAATAGAAAGTACAGGCATTTTAATACGTGGGTTTTTCTGCTTAAATTTCAGGGCAAAAAAAAAAAGAGTTGGAAAACTGTGTTACCATATGCTATCACAAATGGAGAAACAGTTTGTTCTAGGCATTATGTATGTTAGAGAATTAAGATATCTGCTTACTGTTACAGACAACAAATCGTTTTTGCTTTGTTATGTAAAAAAAGAAATGAAGGAAAGGATATGGGAGAGGAGTGTTCTGAGTAACATTTGGGGACAGTTATTGTGAGTGAGTAGATGTGAGTGCGATCCTCTCTTGGAATATGGGAAGGACCTACATCCATCTGTGTGAACCACGGAGGCACCATGTGCAAAATGTCACTCTTAAATCATCGGTGCCCTTAAATGATGAGGAAGAGGGGGTTGTCTGCCCCACACAGCGATGTGGGTAGGATTTTGCCTGCCTGAGCTCTGTCTAGAATCTGGTTGAACAGAAGGATCACAAAGTGTATAAACATTTGACATAAAGATCAGCCATTCCTTTGAAAATCAAAAGATCCTAGTTCAAAGACTAGCTCTCAGAAGTAAAGCATACAGGAGGAAGTTGCAGGATTTTGAACTTTGGAAAGGACAGCAAAGATTTCTTAATTCAGCAAACCAGATATGCTACTTGATAACGCAGTGCATTTGTTAAAATAAATGAGAGAAGTTTGATATAACCTAAAAAGAGGACTTAGGAAACACCTGATAGCCAGTCATGGGACACAGAATGCGATTGTTATTTTTACCACTGTTTGTATGCACCTGAGCTACATTAGGAAGGCTGCAGCTTACTCTTTCAATGCCATGCCAAACAATTACATAAAGGCTGGTCTTTGCATGTGGACTGATACACACTGCAAGGTGTGTAAGCCTGGAAAACTATCTGTTCTTGCTGAAAGCTACTACTTTGTGTTCATACACAGGACTAATTGCTGAAGAAAACTCTCCTGTATTTCTTCTTCTGGGGTTTTTTTTCTTTATTTATAAGAAAGTATAATTGTATCTACCTGCTGCATAAAGGCTTTGTATCCAATAGGCAATGAAAAAGTGGAAAGGAAATAATTTTAATGGGATTTTATATCTTTGCTTCACTTTTTTCATACCACTATAGTTAAAAGCTGCCTCCTAAAGAGATCTGTTCAATATATAGTACCTTTAATTGAGGGGTATTTGTGTATTTCGGCATGAATCTGTTTCCTAGCAGAGTGCATGATAACCCAGATATGGAAGCAGAAGCAGCATATCGGGTATAAATATATGGGGAATTCTTTTTTCCTGTGAGATACAAAATTCTAAGTATATCTCATATTAAATCAAAATAAACAAAACAATAACCCAAGGGTTCTCATTTTTAAAATAGTCTTTAATTTTACAGATGCAGACTGCATCTCATGACATTAAAGGGAGAGAGGATAAGTAGTTCATTATTGTACGGGCAAAGCATGTAAGGTAATAATCACAATCGCGTCACAGAATAAGTGTTACTGAACAGTGGGAGTTGAAGCTTTTCAATCTTTTACAGAAACCTTCTGATTTTTATTCATGATTTGCAGATGGTGATTGTTTTTCAGAGTCCAGAACCAGAAGATTAACTTACAGGATGTTACAGTTGTTCAATGGAAGCAATATATAGCTGGTTATTATGTTTTTAGAACAGGTTTAGGGCAAATAAAAGTTTATTGAGCAGAAATTCAAACCATTTTGTTTGAGGCAGAAGACACTGTAAACATTTTAAAAATAAGATATATTAGATTTTGTTCAGAGTTATTTCAGATCACTGTGTAGCTGCCTAGAGCTGTTTTGTACAAATATACCACTAGGCCTGTTGTTAATGTTCACTTACTGGGATTATAGTCTTGTTTTTGTATTAACTTCAGACTGTTCTCCACAGGAGCTAACAAAACGAGAAGTTGAATATATTGCACTATCGAGGGACACCACAGAAACTGACCTCAAACAGCGACGAGAGATCCGAGATGGTAGTGCTTTTTATCTTGATCAGGCAAGTTGCAGTTACACACCACCTAACTGTTGTTTACAAGTAGTTTGAAGGAAGTCATGGTTTGTATGATGAAAAATTAGTATGTGGTTTACAGGCTGACTGACATATTTCTGATACAGTTAGAAAGTCTTGGACAACATTCTTGATCTCAGTATTACTGAAAATATTATTTTTACCCAAATCCAAGATTATTCTTTCTCTTAAGAGTACTACAGGCTTGATTTAGGCAGACTATTTTTGATATGCTTCTGTAACGAGGAGTGAGATCCATTCTGTGCAAGTTAGACAAGCGCTTCTCTTGGTATGTCTCTTCCCTAACGCTTGTAGCACATTAGATGAATTTCTGAAATGAATGTTGTGAAAACCAAGCACAATAAATGGAGAGACAGCTGGGAGATTTGGTTTGAAAGCTCACTGCTGATCTGGACTAAAATAATGATTTAAACCCTCCTGCCATCAGTATTGCCTCAATCTGTTAGCTGATTGAGTAAAGCCGTAGAGGGACTTAGGTTAGGTACAGTTTTGCTTTGTCAGTTACCAGTGGCGTGTCTCCTTTTTCATTATGCAGATAAAATATACACTTCATTTAGAATGTCTGTTTTCCTAGATACCTAAAATTGGTGTACAAGTTAGGTTCCTAACTAAATATGGTGGGTCAGTTCCTCTGATGTAGTGTGAATTTAAATGTGTATTCTAAAATAGTTTTCAGTTAGTGATGCTATAGAGGTTAATGGTATCACCATCATACGAGTGATCTGTGGGTGGAAAGGGAGATGGGAACAGGAGAGGAAAGATAATCTGAAAGACAACCTTTGTTCTCTTTTCAGTAAACATGTTTTTTTCTGTTTTTAATTCCCAATGATCTCTTTTTCAGACTTCAAACTTTAAAGAAACCTTTAAGTAGATTTTTCTTGAAATGGCGATAAATGACTTCGAGCGATGGAAGATCCTCCGAATGAAGGATAGCAACTAACCTAAATGTTTTTTTGTTAGTTACTTCTGGGACTTCAAATTATCTCATGCTTATCTGGAAATATGAGGGTTGCACAGTATGAGGCAATTTAAAGTACAGTACTGTGCATTAGGGCTCTAAATGGCTTTTCATTTACCAGAGGATAAGAGCATTTGTGTAGGCTGTGGGCTTGAGTCATTAACTCATGTTAGTGCCATGCCTAACTGCTGTTACAGACAGCCTTATCCTCATGCTTGCTGCAGGTCATTTACCCCGGTGTAAAAGCATTAGTTAACTAACATTTGTAAGAGCCACTGGATCAGAGACTGTAAGAATCTCACCAAGATGTGAGATGGTCTGTTATTTGGTCTGTACTTACCTGAAGATTTGGATCCCAGTGTAAGTATGAGACAGCTTGCCTCACTTCGTACAAGTGATCTTCACTATTTTGAGTGATCTCACTCCAGTAAGAACACTTAGGAAGACTAGCTTTCTAAGATAAGGGTCTAAGATTACCTTTCTTCCTCAATGTGTTGGAAGTTTTCAGTTAAAGGGTTTTTTACCAGAATCCAACACAGCAGTACTTCAGATCAAGACTTTTCTTTAGTAAGATACTAAAATACTGAAATCAGTCAGAATCATGCGGTCTTTCGTCAGGTCATGTCTTATTCATTGTATATGTAGCTCATGGGTATTTAAGCTGTGAAAGGAAAATAAGAAAATAAATCATTGCTATTTAGGTGATGTAAAGAGGAGGTGAACTCATATGGGGGACTGAAGATACAGGCTATGCTTTTCAGATTTACGTAACATTTCCCTTCCTGTGGAATCTCATGCTTGCTCTTTGTGACACTTAAGTGAAGACAGACAGACCCTCAAAGTTTGGTTTTCATAATATTCACTGTATGGATTCTGTGGGTCAGATAAAACAGCTGTTAAGATAGATGGAGGCTCTTTGCGTGCAAGTGATAATATAGCAATGTAGTTATTTTACAATTGGAATAATAAAATGCTGTAAGGAAAGCTGACATCTTGTTACCAGAAATAACTTCAGTGACTCATCAGGTTTGCAGACCCTCAAAGGCTTGCCAAGTTGTCTGTGAGTGATTGTTAAAACATTATGGTTGTTCATAGTTCTGCATTTAATAGTGACAGATGAAATACTGTAAATTGGTATCTCAGAGATTTCAAAACATCTGATATATTTTAACATGAAGTTACTGAATATGACAGCAGTTAGTTATTTAAGATAGATGTGGAAGATGGTGATTTGGAAGCAATGATTGAAATTCCTCATTGAAATGTATATTGAAGGGCCAGTGTATCAAATACCCTTGCACGATAGCATTTCTTAGTCCCAGAGTGAATCAAATGGGAAAAGATTTGGAGTCAGGAAGTTACAAGAGTTACCTGACGAGGGAAGGGGCAGGGTGGAGGGGGTGGAATGTTTTATTTACCTCATAAATAGAGGGCCATTAAAATAAAGGTAAGCATTCTCCATTAAAATGGTGTAAAATAAAAGACTTACAATGGTGAAACTGACAGCAGAAAGTTCTGGTTTCTTGTCTTTACCTTGACCCATTAATTTCGGATTTTAGCTATTAATTCACAGTTAAAAGCCTTAGAAATGTCATTATTACTGTTATTGAGACAATTAAGTAACCTCCTGGTTTTATTCTGTAATTTATTGCATGGGTTAAGTATGTGGTGTATCGAGTAATTAGTTAGAATTACTTTTCATTACATTAAATGGCAGCTTCAAATTTTGCTTTTATTGATAGAAAAGCTTGTCTTGCAGAGTCGTTTTCTATTTCTGTAACCCTTTGTAGTTAAGCCACTGACTGGATTGAACCAGTATGGAGATTGTAGTATCAGCCTGTTTTCAAAAATCAAGGAATAGGCTTGATATTTTTATGTCCATTTTTTTTAAGCCATTTCTGATGCAGTTTTGCTTTTTATCATGTGTACAACCGTAAAATGCACACTTCTGCTTTAAGCAGCCTTCTGTGTTATTAATTATTACATCTAAGGAAATGCTATGTTATTTTAATGTAGTGGATGCAGTTGGGAGAGCAGCTAAGCTATTTTGCTAGTGCTCAAGAGGTATATTGCTCCAGGAGTGTGCCACAAACCATGTTGCCTGAAATGCCCAGTTTTGTTTACCCTGCATCTTCCAGCTTTTGCATTAAATGAAACAAGCTTCCCAAACACAGACCACTTTATTAAGTGTACAGTCTTTTCTGTTGAGGACAATCAAACTAACTGAAGTTGGAACAAGTAGAAAATATCATATGGTTATGTGCTGAAAAATTACAAATGCAGTGCCATGTTTTTGAAGATTTGCTAATGAAGCTGTATCCCCTGAGTGGATAAGTATGTATACCACTGTCATTTCTGTATATACAGAGTTAGACTCAGTTTTGGTGTATCTTTGAACTATGTTAAGATACTAATTTTAGTAGAATACTTTTGCATCCCTAACTGCACCAGTATCATAAGTTATGCAATGACAAAATGTAAAATTGATTGTCAAGAAAACAGAAAAATTATCTTCTATCATGGCTTGAAAAACTTCATGTAGTAATCAACTAAACACTCAGAGTGACAGAATTGACAGCTTAAACTACTCTGTCTGTAGAATGAACGTGACACGAAATCCCCTGGAGTTAGCACTACACAGACATGAGTTTGGTTTCTTTTAATCAAAAAAGATTAGAGAGATTATTCTAAAAGAATACATGAGACTAACTGAAAGAGATTATAATCATATTTGAACATGCATGTGTTTACATTGGTATATATGTTTGTGGTTATCTATAAAAAAATTCTTTCTATACCCTAGCAAAGACATGGGTAAGAATAATTTAGCTTTAAAAAGGTATTAACCAGTGAGTGCAAATTGTGTAATTCTCTGATTTACTAATTTACTACCTTGGAGGTGGCAGTGGACTTCTGATGAGCTGGTTAAGTTAGCCACAGCAAAGACGTTGTCAGAAAGGATAACTTAGCTGACTGTGTCACTGCAATAACGGTCTGTCTAGTACAAGGAGCTATATAACAAAGTCTGTAGAAAGAAGCAACAAGCAATGCAGCTCTACAGAAGTATGAATGCTACTATTGATTTTCTTGTTGTGTCCAACATTGCACAGGAAGAGGGAAATATAGGTAGAAACCAAAAGAATTTGGATGAAGTTAATCTTTATTGACATTGACATAGTACATCTTGTATCTAAAAAGAAAATGCGTGATAAGGGCCTCTATATGTAGCCTCTCAGTATGCTAGCCTCAAAGTGATTTTGTTTAATCATTTGCGGTGCTTCTTTTATGTTTCTAAAAGTGTCAGCATTTAACTGGGTTTGTTAGGTTAGCAGTTCAGGCCGTAGTATCTTTTTTGATGTGGAGGGCATATATATGGTTTTATGTCGCGTAATGTGAGGAATATTAGGATTGTGTATTTATAATTCCTTATAGATTAAAATCAAAGGTTATTTCTTATGTTTGTGTCCATTAAATATATATTCCACTTTATTTTGAGCTAGTATTTCCTACAATGAGGGAAGGTGCAATAATTTGTAATATGTGGATTCATAAAGTTTGTAGGCAGTATGGACTCGGTGAATGGTGCTCTGAATCAGAGATTTACAAGCGATTAGTAACTTCATCATTTTTAGATATCTGTTCCTTTTTTATTGTCCTACTCATTAGGAAGAAAAATTTAAATAACCCATCCCCCTTATTCTTGACCAGAAGACAAGAGTTGTACAGAATGGAGATAAACCCCCCTAGATTTCTTTGAGGTATTCACACTGGTAAACCTGTTCAGAAATTCAGATTGCTTGCTCCTGGGCCTGCTCTCCTCCCAAGATGCAAAATGTTTCACCTACGACATGTAAGCGTCCTGTTGTACTAAGGTACCTGGTGTAAAGCAGCTAACGTGGCCAGACCCTGCCTAGGTGAGGACATAATCTCTTGTAAATACAGATTGCAGGCACTATTGCAAAAACACTTATCTGACTGTTGTGTTAGTCAAAGGGGTGATGGAAATAAAGCACATCATTTGATACGTGGTAGTTCAAAAAAGGAAAAAAAAATCATAGAATCATAGAAGTATAGAATTGTTTAGCGTGTAAAAGACCTTTAAGATCACTGAATCCAACCTTTAACCCAGCACCACCAAGTCCACCACTAAGCCATGTCCCTCAGCACCACATCTACACATCTTTTAAATACCTCCAGGGATGGTGACTCAACCACTTTCCTGGGCAGCCTGTTGACAATTGTGTGGAGGAGGCTAGAATCAATGACTGGAGAAACTAAAATCAATGCCCATGAAATGAAAGACTGTTCCAGTTCTTGTCACATTAACATATTTATAATCTTCTCATGTATCGATTCACTTCCCAGGGTAAACTTTTCTAGCCTAGTTTCCTGATTCAAACCTCCAACAAATTAAAGTTGTTTCTTTTTTAGTTGCTTTTCATTCTGTGCCATGGTGTAGCATCACGAAGTAGGTGCTCACCAGTTCAGGCCATTCTTTCTCACTGAAACATTAACTACTGCGGACAGCTGGCATCTCTCTTTACATGCTAACTAGACTGGCTAGTGGTGCTCTGGTGTACTATGATTTCTCTGTCTTTTTTTTTTTAATAAAAAGGCAGTGAACAACAGTATTAGTTGCAACCTGCCCTGTAATTTTCCTAACCTTATGGGGGAAGATTAGTTATAGAACCCGCTCAGTGGGGAGGTAGGCTGAATAGTGAAGATGTAACTCCACCCTCCATTACAGAGGGCAAAAAAGGTTGAATTATTTAGTTCCTAAGTTATATTTTAAATTTTACTAACCACATTAGTTACTATTATATTGATTTTAAGAAAACCTGAACATCGCATTTGGAATATATGTAACTCGGTGTACTTGTGGCCTAAATTGTAAAATGTAAAACTATAGTTTACCAACATCTACAAAGTGCAAAATTTTGTAACAAATAATAGAAGACACATTTTAGATGAATAGTAGATCTGTTTGTAATCTCATCTTTGAATGGCACTATACATTCAGAGCTTTTATTAAATATGCGTTATTTTAAACAACTAATAAAAGATTTTACAAATATTTAAGGGTAAAGATAAGTTTTAAAGATAAGGTAAGTTTTCATTTAAAAATGCCCTTTTTGCTTTGAAACTGCTCTTAATATTTTGGCTTTTAATATTTTGGAGGAAATATGTTATTACTTCAGTCCATTAAATAGTCATCCATTTTGGTGTTGCTCAACAGCTTTCCTGTTTGCTCAGCTTTTAGGGGAAAACAATAACTAAGGAATTAAGAGGCCTTAAAACTGAACAAATATCTTGAAAGATACTCTTTGGTAGAGACATACCACCAGACACGCTGTTTACTCTACAGATATTTTTTAAATCTAGCAAAGTAAATTCCCCAGTAGGAGAAAGCCTTATATCTTCACTGCTCTCAACATCTGTTCATACGTTTATCTTTAGACTGTCTCTAGATTTCTAGAGGATTTGCTATTTCCATATAAGTAGTATAAAAAACTTTAAGATCTTATTAGTTCTGTTGCGTCTTCTTAAAAGAATAACCTGATGCACTTACAGTACATTAAAAGGCTTGTTCGATGACCTCTTCCTTCCCTGGTAAAATGAGGAATAAATGTTCATAGCATATTCCATTTTGCATCTCTGTCAGTTCTTTTCCTGGTATCTTTTACTTGTTGGTTAGTTATAATTAGTTAAATTTGAAAAATTTGATTAATTGTATTTGACCCATGGAAAGAAATTTAGAAGATACCAGTTTACTTTGTTTCGTGATATTTGGTAGCCTGGTAGGTTACAGAGACTCAAATTAATGTCTACCTCCTATCCCTGGAAGACAGGCTGCACCATGGATTTAATAGCTGAAGCTCTGTTAGCCTGCTGCAGCCAGACAGCATCATGTTAGCTCAAAACCAGCCAAAGTTTTGTGTTGTCTTTACCAGATGGTTGTTAAGGATCTCTTTTCACCAGAGGAGACATCTGGACATTACGTTTTTGGGATGTTTATGAGATACAGGAATAAATGGAAAGACTTGGGTGGATGAGTTTGTGTGGGTGGTGGGAACAAGATACTGCGTTGGAAGGGACATCTAAAATGCAGACTGCAGATGTAAGGAAACCTTACCTCATTAGGTCTCACTGAGCTACTTGTACTGTTGTTTTTTCACATTGTAGTTGTGGTTGCTGTGCCTGAGATGTCATTACAGGGCAAATCATCTTCTAAAAAAAACCCTCAAAGTTATCTTGAGGTACCTCCTGAAAATGAGACAGTTACTTATTACTGCTGAACAATTTCTAGCAGCATTTTTTTAATACAGTTCTGAAACGTAACGTGTACATCATATTCAGAATGATGGTTAGGTTTGAAAAACTAAAGCTCTTTAGAGTTTCCCAAGAAACTTCCTCACAGATTTCAGGACAACCAGAGTTTTCTGGTTTACGATAAGCATTTTCCTGAGAGAACAGAACTACCATTTCAGTTCTGGTATTTTAAACTATGCTGTTAATATTTCTTGTGCCTTTATGAACTATTTTGATTAGCTTTATGAAAATGTCTTTTCTTCTCTGGTGTTTATGCGTTTCAGTATGTGCATTGTGGTGAGCTTATTTCTGTCCTTCTCCTTCTGACACTGTATAACTTCATCCATGTGTTTATATACTGTGATTTTTGTCAAAATGGGGTTTACAGCATCCTGTCATTGTCATATTTTGCACTGCTCCGGTGGAGGAGCTCACTGTGGTTCAGCTACAGGGAAGACAATGAAAGTTCGCTTAGGTTTGTCTTGTTCCTAAGGCGTTTTTACCTTTAAAGATAAAAACATATTTTTGTAAGTGCAATGTGAAACCAGGGTAAGCACTCCATGTTAAGTATTTGTTGCATAAAGCTGTTACTGTGACAGCAGTACTGTGTGAAAGGTTTCTGCTCCCGGCCTGCAGTAGCTGCAGGTATACCCTGGAGCAGGTATCCAGGTTACCATCATTCCAGAGCCCTAGGAGCATGGGTGGGAGGCAGCAGCATCTGTCCTCCTTTGGTGAGGCAAATAGCTCCTTACAGCAGTTAAAATAAATCTGAAAGTAAGCATTTAACAATTCCCTCTCAGCCTTTTAACAAAAATTAATCTCAGGTTTATTTTAACAAATTTTAATCTAGGTTTACCATCAAGGTTGCACAATATAAGTCCTGCTCCTGTCAAATTGTGCTTTATGATAAACATTTAGAACAAATGAGGCTAGTGAGAGAGGAAGACAGCGCAGCTATTTCTGTGTTTTCATTATAGAATTATGAAGATTTGTTTCTTGGAAACATTTTTTAAAAATGATTTTCGGTGACAGATTGCAAACTTACATCCCTTCCTCTGATTTTTTTTAATGCATTTTAGTTTCCATACCAATCCATCAATACACAAAACTGAAATAATGATTCAGAGGATGCCTTGAAGTATGCCTAGCTTATTGCAAAAACTTATTACTCATTACCAGCCAGAATGCAGAAATATCATAGTTCATCTCTCATATTCAGAGATATGTAGCTGTTTTTTGGTCTTTAGAGTAGACTTTATGCTATTTAACACAAGAACTTCAGACAGATGATTTGTGCTTTTTTTTCATTCTATTTTGGAGAGCAATTTCCAATATTTCCAATATGCTTTGAAGATACATGAGCAGCACGCTTGGGAAGAAAGCCAACCAGAGTAAACTAGCACCCGGGTGGTGGTGCTGGCATTGCTGTTATAGGATGACTTCGGTTAAATGAAAAATGATGGTTGCGCATTCAGCCGTTCCTGAAGCTGATTATGAAACTTTCATGTAGGAAGGCAAAGACCATCTGTAGCATACCTTTTGAAATGTTGTTGTATTGAGGAATAGGATTTTGAATAAAAACCTCAGACAGTTTCCAAGTTCCAGAAACTCTGTACTTTTAAAATTCTGATCCCATAAGCTGATGATCAGCAGGCAACATAGAGTATTAGGCTGCTTCTCAAGATTCAACTAGTAATAGAGGGCATCTTCTTTCTTAAAGGTAATGATTGTTATATACTTCCTAATACTCACTGTCTATTGCTACAGCAAATTGCTTTCATGTATAAGTTCAAGAGAGAGATTTATGTTGATTCTAGAAGCCTGTTATTCCAGCAAGCCTTCATCCATAGTGTGTGTCTCAAAATGAGTCCACAAGATTCTATGGATACTCAAAATATTTTGAAACCATATGAACAGAATGTGTATTTTCCTCTGACTAATAAAACTCAGTAATGAAGTCTTCATAGTTTTATAATATACAGAATCCAACCAACTTGGCACATAAACTGTTTGCTAACACATATTCTGGCTGTATCTCCAAACTGCATTTAGACAGAATAGCATTTTGTTCATGCCAGGTATTGGACTGGCCACTGGAGACTCAGGTTTTCTTTTCAAGCAGGTTGGAGCAGATTTTTGACTTGACATTTCTAGAGAAGAATGTTAGTACAAAATTTGTTCTTTGTACAAATTTTACGGGATGAGGAGAGAGGAATTTTATAGTGCCTGTTAGAGTATGATGTCCTGGATCAACAGCAACAACAACAAAATCAATTGACATACTGATTGCTTTTTGAGAGGATTGGTGGTTCAGTGGAAGAGAAATAATATGAGGGCGATTACTTGCTTAATGGGATTATTCCAGGTCTTCAGATACTGATTATGATGCTAGATATTAAAATGTTATACAGAATGTCTTTCAGAGAAGGAAAATTGATCTGGATATATGTACCAAGATTTGTGAGTGCCTTTTTTCAGTGATATTTGCTTGAATCCAGATTAGATACCATCTTAATGATGTGAAAAGCTTACATTATGGCTAATTTGCCAGTATTTAGTTATTCTTCTATACTGTTCATAAGAAGCATCTAAATTAGTCTTATCATTTAGAGTCTTCTTTATCATCTCAGATGGATCTCTGATTCTATTGTATATTGCAGCAGTTCATTTGCTGTGCCGAATTGTTCTTTGTTCTAGTTTATGCTTTGTCCCGGTTTGAGCTAAACTTCCTGGTTTGGGCTGAAACTTCCTTGTTTTGAGTTTTGGACAAATAGAATTATTCCCTGCAAGTGTGCATTCAATTGGTCAAAAGAGGGTCAGGTGCACTGTTACATGTTAAGGTTATAAAGCAGCACGCAGGGAGGAACCTCCCTCTCTCAACTTCTGCCCCTGCAGCAGGGAGCACCTCCTCCCACGGACCTGCTCTGCCGCCCACCAGCCCCGGGAGCAGCCTGAGCAGGCCCCGTCCAGGCTGAAAGCCCAAAGGTCTGCCTGAATCCCCCGGATCGCTCGTCGACGTCCCGGGCAGCAGCACGCAGGGAGCCGAGTCCTCCCACGAACCGACCTG